>NC_133329.1:410096779-410348451 GCF_042186555.1 Aquarana catesbeiana
GAGCGTCCCTTGTATATTCTCCGCGCGTTTCCACTCTGCATACAAACATTTGTCTCCCGACTAATTTCATTATTTTCTTTTCTCTTTCTTTCTCCGTTCCTGGGAGAACAAAACCAGATCGGGGGAGGGGGAGCTTCCAACCATCCCCACCATGAAAAAGATGGGGGGGGGGGGGGTAAATTTCATGTTTAACCAACTTTTCTGTGTGCCGGACGGGCAGAGCGCGGCACAATCAGCCCTTCACTTTCTCAGGCTGCCATATCAATGCACAAAGCAGAAGAATGGAAGTGATTAGAAGGTTGAAGAAGTCGCTCCTTTGTGGCGTTCCGCGGCGTTTTATTTTGTCTCTGTAATCTTTTTCCTTTCTTCGCGGCGGCTTTGGAAAGGAACTGGAAGGTCTGATCCCAAACAAAAGGCCACAGATATACAAAACATGTGCGCAACCCCCATCCCGCTACCTCGCAGAGTCCCCGGGGCCCCCCCACCCCCATCTCATAGAATCAACAAACTACAAAGACCGTTCAGAGAATACGACCCGAAAAAAACCCGAATCCTCTTCAAGAGTCACAAATCCTCCCCCAAGACGGGAAACAACCCCAACCACGTGTCCCTGCACCACAGGAGCTTACTATCTAGTGCCCACCACAGGAGCTTACTATCTAATGCCCACCGCAGGAGCTTACTATCTAATGCCCACCGCAGGCGCTTACTATCTAATGCCCACCGCAGGAGATTACTATCTAGTGCCCACCACAGGAGCTTACTATCTAATGCCCACCGCAGGAGCTTACTATCTAATGCCCACCACAGGAGCTTACTATCTAATGCCCACCGCAGGCGCTTACTATCTAATGCCCACCGCAGGAGATTACTATCTAGTGCCCACCACAGGAGCTTACTATCTAATGCCCACCGCAGGAGCTTACTATCTAATGCCCACCACAGGAGCTTACTATCTAATGTCCACCGCAGAAGCTTACTATCTAATGCCCACCGCAGGAGCTTACTATCTAGTGCCCACCACAGGAGCTTACTATCTAATGCCCACCCCAGGAGCTTACTATCTAGTGCCCACCACAGGAGCTTACTATCTAATGCCCACCGCAGGAGCTTACTATCTAATGCCCACCACAGGAGCTTACTATCTAATGCCCACCGCAGGAGCTTACTATCTAATGCCCACCGCAGGAGCTTACCATCTAATCCCCACCACAGGAGCTTACTATCTAATGCCCTCCACAGGAGCTTACTATCTAATGCCCACCGCAGGAGCTTACTATCTAATGCCCACCGCAAGAGCTTACTATCTAATGCCCACCGCAGGAGCTTACTATCTAGTGCCCACCACAGGAGCTTACTATCTAATGCCCACCGCAGGAGCTTACTATCTAATGCTCACCGCAGGAGCTTACTATCTAATGCCCTCCACAGGAGATTACTATCTAATGCCCTCCACAGGAGCTTACTATCTAATGCCCACCGCAGGAGCTTACTATCTAATGCCCTCCACAGGAGCTTACTATCTAATGCCCACCGCAAGAGCTTACTATCTAATGCCCACCGCAGGAGCTTACTATCTAGTGCCCACCACAGGAGCTTACTATCTAATGCCCACCGCAGGAGCTTACTATCTAATGCCCACCGCAAGAGCTTACTATCTAATGCCCACCGCAGGAGCTTACTATCTAGTGCCCACCACAGGAGCTTACTATCTAATGCCCACCGCAGAAGCTTACTATCTAATGCCCACCGCAGGAGCTTACTATCTAATGCCCACCACAGGAGCTTACTATCTAATGCCCACCACAGGAGCTTACTATCTAATTCCCACCACAGGAGCTTACTATCTAATGCCCTCCACAGAAGCTTACTATCTAATGCCCACAACAGGAGCTTACTATCTAATGCCCACCGCAGGAGCTTACTATCTAATTCCCACCACAGAAGCTTACTATCTAATGCCCTCCGCAGGAGCTTACTATCTAATGCCCTCCGCGGGAGCTTACTATCTAATTCCCACCACAGAAGCTTACTATCTAATGCCCTCCGCAGGAGCTTACTATCTAATGCCCACCGCAGGAGCTTACTATCTAATGCCCTCCACAGGAGCTTACTATCTAATGCCCACCACAGGAGCTTACTATCTAGTGCCCACCACAGGAGCTTACTATCTAATGCCCACCACAGGAGCTTACTATCTAATGCCCACCACAGGAGCTTACTATCTAATGCCCACCACAGGAGCTTACTATCTAGTGCCCACCAAAGCCACACTGATGTGACTGTGATCTCTGTATAGCACTGCGGTATATTTCAGAGCTATATAAATGTCCCCTCCCCCACAATCACACACTATTATTATTATACATTTATATAGCTCTGACATATACCGCAGTGCTGTACAGAGATCACTGAGCCAATCACATCGGTCCGACTGTGGGGGGGGGGGGGGGACATTAGAGTGTAAGCTTCTCTGGTACAGAGACTGATGTGATTGGCTCAGTGATCTCTGTACAGCACTGCGGTATATGTCAGAGCTATATAAATGTATAATAATAATAATAGTGTGTGACTGTGGGGGAGGGGACATTAGAGTGTAAGCTCCTCTGGTGCACACACTATTATTATTATACATGTATATAGCTCTGACATATACCTCAGTGCTGTACAGAGATCACTGAGCCGGTCACATCAGTCTCTGGAGCTTATAATGATTACTTATCATAGTTCAGGCATCATCCGGGGTCACCGTCTACTTCCTGGACTGAGATGCCGGCCCAAAGACCCCACAATCCTGTAAAAATCCGGGTACCGGTGCAGTTCTTTGTGGTGCTCACAAATGTCTGACACAGACAAGCCCCTGCTGCAGCCTCTCACATTGTGACTTTCTACAAAGTTACAATGTACAGTCTGATCACGGGGGGGTGGGGGGGGGGGAGACTGAGGAAACGCCCCCTCCTCCTTCCACAAAGTTACAATGTACAGTCTGATCACTGGAGGGAGGGAAGACTGAGGAAATGCTTCCTCTCCTATTACAAAGTTACAATGTACAGTCTGATCACTGGGGGAGGAGAGGCTGAGGAAACAACTCCTCCTCCTTCTACAAGGTTACAATGTACAGTCTGATCACTGGGGGAGGGGAGACTGAGGAAATGCTTCCTCCTCCTTTTACAAACTTACAATGTACAGTCTGATCGCTGGGGGAGGGGAGACTGAGGAAATGCTTCCTCCTCCTTCTACAAAGTTACAATGTACAGTGTGATCACTGTGGGAGGGGAGACTGAGGAAATGCTTCCTCCTGCCTGCAGCAGACTGATGACATCATCTCAGCCTAGGCACAGTCCCTGACTGGAGCCCAAGGAAGACTTTATAATGATAAAAGGCGGAGCTATTCTGAAATAATGATCCTCTTGCCGTATATTGGGACTTATTGGGAATTCTTGAATCCGGACAGTTTGTAGAGTTCCCCTTTAGGTTCTCTTCCTGTTGATCATCACAGGAAATAAAGGAGGCGTTGGGGGAGAGAAGCGGCACACAATGCACCAGACTACCAGCGCCCCCCCCCCCCCCCCCCCCTCGCCCGCCTCGCCCGGTTCACGTTGAGAGCCTCATTTTTCTTCCTGCTGGAAGAAATCTCCTGAAGCCATCGGACGCTCTGCGACTTTCCCGAAAGACGCCATAAATCTCGGCGCGGCGGACGGACTCTCACAGAGCGACTCCTTCAATTTATAACGTCAATTTGCTGCAAATGATATTTTATGGGTGTTATCCACGTGCCGCCCAGGAGTGGAAAACTAAATTAAAAAGTATTACAGCGATCGGCTATTGGCAAAACAATCCCGCCAGGCCGTGTAACGCCATTTAGTCCTGCTTGTCGAGCAATTTATCCCCCCTCCCCCCCCCCCCTCCTCCGCACCCACCGTATTCGAAAGCAGCAGCGCCGCTAATGGAAGACAAAACACTTCTGCTGCAAGTGGCGATTCCGGCGCCAGGCGAGCGAGATTAATCGGCGCGCGGTGCATTCTGGGTAGGTGATAGCCATTCTATGAAGTTCTTCAGACCGCCGCCGCCTAATTGATTCAAATCCCAAATTAAAAAACGCTTCCAGCGCATTTTAAAACACAATCTATATGTATTTTACACCTTCAAATAAATTCATTTGGGCCAAAACTACATAAGGCGATAAAAAAAAAAAAATTGGAATGCAATTTGCTGGCGGTGACTGGCGCAACCTTTATACGCCGCGCGTTCACGTGTGTTATATATCTCCCGTCCTCTCTGCGTGGCTACGCCGGAATAACGCGCAACATGGGGGAGATTTACTGAAGGCAAATAGACTGAGAACTCTGCGGAGAGCAAGTACTCCACAACCTAATAAATGAGGGGAAGCTCTGCTGACTTCCATCTTCCAATCATGCGCAAGAAAAAATGACGTTTTTTTCCCCCCCCTTGCATGTGATTGGGTATTCTCTGCAAAGTGAAGCTTCAGCTCATTTACTAAGCTCTGGAGCAACTGCAAAGTGCTCAGTCTATTTGCCTTTAGTAAATCCACTCCCAATGTTACTTTGTATCTTCTCCATATCCAATGATTACTTTGTATCAGGTTTTCCCCATTTCTGCTGATCAATATGTTAACTTTAGCTTCATAACAAAGAATGTTCTAATACATTATATTATATATTAAATATTATATAACACAATATTATTATTTTATACTATAATTTTATAATATTAGAAATTAGAGTATATTAATAAATTAATTTAAATTACGCTATTATAGTATACTATATATTTTTTATATATTAGATTATATTATATTATATATTAATATACAACATAATTACAATTTATAATTTGTTATCATATACATTTTTGCTTGTTAATCAATAAGCAATAAACATCTGTGTTGCGCTCATTCTCCTTTTTGATAGTACATGTATTTAAATAGCGTTAACAATTTATATAGCACTTGATATATATTATACCATATTATATTATATTATCATATATTATACTATAATATTATTACATAATAAATTAGTGTATATTATATTATATTAATTTTAATTACATTATACTATATATTTTTATTATTTTTATTATTATATACTATATTATATATTAGAATATTATATTATTTATTAATATACATTATAATTGCAATTTATAATTATATAATTTATTATTATATATATTTTTGCTCACAAAATCAATAAACATCTTCTGTGTTGCGCCCACTCTCCTTTTTGATATTTATTACAGGTCTTTAGCATCAACAATTTATACAGCACTTCATATATATTATACCATATTATATTATCTTATATTATACTATATTATCATATATTATATTATTATTACATTATAAATTAGAGTATATTATTATACTATACATATTTTTTATTGTTATTATATATTAGAATATTATTTATTAATATACATTATAATTGCAAATTATAATTTAATAATTTATTATTATTAGATACATTTTTGCTCATAAATCAATAAGCAATAATCATCATCTGTGTTGCACCCACTCTCCATTTTGATATTTATTACAGCGTCAACAATTTTTACAGCACTTCATATATTTTATACCATATTAGATTATATTATACTATATCATATTTTATATTACAGTATATTATACTAAATTCTATTATTAGTGACAGCCGGTCCATAAGGGGCACCGCCCCCCCTAGTTTGCATGCGGGGCGCTGGACTAATAGCTTTCTATGAGGTCTGTCATTTTTTTTACAAGCATGTGATTAGAGCCTGAGGCTCTAATTGGCTTGTAAAAGGCTGTCCTCAGGGTGCAGAGCACTGCGCTCTGCACCCTCCCACTTGTGATATTAGCGAATCAATACTCGCCGTAGGTTTCCAGCTTCTCGTCCCAGCCAATCAGAACAGGAGGCGGATGTAAAGGAGACCGAGTTATTGTGGAAACCGCGGAGCCAGATATCAGGGGAGCCGTGACCGATGGAAGGCTACGCTGGTGGGGTGAGTGCGGACCTGGAGGGGTTTGTTTGCCGCTCCCCCAAAAATTTTTAGCACCAGCCGCCACTGATTATTATAGAAAATTATATAATATATTACTTATATATTGTTATTATTAAATAAATTATTATTATTTGTATTTATGCTCATAAATTAATGAGCAATAAATATTGTCTCCCCTTCCATTTTTATATTTATACAGCGCCAACAATTTATGCAGCACTTAAATACAGTGTCTCACAAAAGTTTAGTACACCCCTCAGTCACATGTTTGTAAATATTATCTTTTCATGTGACAACACTGAAGAAATGACACTTGTCTACAATGTAAAGTAGTGAGTGTACAGCTTGTATAACAGTGTAAATTTGCTGTCCCCTCAAAATAACTCAACACACAGCCATTAATGTCTAAACCGCTGGCAACAAAAGTCAGTACACCCCTAAGTGAAAATGTCCAAATTGGGCCCAAAGTGTCAATATTTTGTGTGGCCACCATTATTTTCCAGCACTGCCTTAACCCTCTTGGGCATGGAGGTCACCAGAGCTTCACAGGTTGTCACTGGAGTCCTCTTCCCCTCCTCCATGATGACATCACAGAGCTGGTGGATGTTAGAGACCTTGCGCTCCTCCACCTTCTGTTTGAGGATGTCCCACAGATGATCAATAGGGTTTAGGTCTGGAGACATGCTTGGCCAGTCCATCACCTTTACCCTCAGCTTCTTTAGCAAGGCAGTGGTGGTCTTGGAGGTGTGTTTGGGGTGGTTATCATGTTGGAATACTGCCCTGCGGCCCAGTCTCTGAAGGGAGGGGATCATGCTCTGCTTCAGTATGTCACAGTACATGTTGGCATTCATGATTCTCTCAATGATCTGTAGCCCCCCAGTGCCGGCAGCACTCATGCAGCCCCAGACCATGATACTCCCACCACCATGCTTGACTGTAGACAAGACACACTTGTCTTTGTCCTCCTCACCTGGTTGCCCCCACACACGCTTGTCACCATCTGAACAAAATACGTTTATCTTGGTCTCATCAGACCACAGGACATGGTTCCAGTAATCCATGTCCTTAGTCTGCTTGTCTTCAGCAAACTGTTTGTGGGCTTTCTTGTATATCATCTTTAGAAGAGGCTTCCTTCTGGGACAACAGCCATGAAGACCAATTTGATGCAGTGTGTGGCGTATGGTCTGAGCACTGACAGGCTGACCCCCCACCCCTACAACCTCTGTAGCAATGCTGGCAGCACTCATACATCTATTTCCCAAAGACAACCTCTGGATATGAAGCTGAGCGCGTGACCTCAACTTCTTTGGTGGACCATGGCAAGGCCTGTTCTGAGTGGAACCTGTCCTGTTATACCGCTGTATGGTCTTGGCCACCGTGCTGCAGCTCAGTTTCAGGGTCTTGGCAATCTTCTTATAGCCTAGGCCATCTTTATGTAGAGCAACATTTCCTTTTTTCAGATCCTCAGAGAGTGAGAGCGATAACACCAAATTTAACACACCTGCTCCCCATTCACACCTGAGACCTTGTAACACTAACGAGTCACATGACACCGGGGAGGGAAAATGGCTAATTGGGCCCAATTTAGAGATTTTCCCTTAGGGGTGTACTGACTTTTGTTGCCAGCGGTTTAGACATTAATGGCTGTGTGTTGAGTTATTTTGAGGGGACAGCAAATTTACACTGTTATACAAGCTGTACACTCACTACTTTACATTGTAGACAAGTGTCATTTCTTCAGTGTTGTCACATGAAAAGATAGAAGAAGAGATTTACAGAAATGTGAAGGGTGTACTTACTTTTGTGAGATACTGTATATATATATTGTATATTGATATGGGTTACTATGAATATAAAGTAGAATATTTGTGTCTGCGGCTGACGTGAAGCCTATCAGCACACCCGGATTGCGTTGCGTGTGGAAATGGAGATAACGCAATCAATACTTGAAATCTCTGTGAGGAAATTTTTGAATTCGCAGGACTCCGTCGCCCCAGCAACAGTTCCCTCTCAGAGAATCTGATGCTGAGGTTATTGGCCCCTAAACGGTACAATAAGGCGATTATTGGCCCCTAAAATGTACAATAAGGTGATTAGTGGCTCCGAAACCTACAATAAGGCAATTATTTGCTCCTAAAAGGTACAATAAGGTGATTATTGGCCCCTAAAATGTACAGTAAGGTGAATATTGGCCCCTACCGCTACAATAAGGCGGTTATTGGCCTCTGAAGGTACAATAAGGTGATTAGTGGCTCTGAAAACTACAATAAGGCGATTAGTGGCTCCTAAAATGTACAATAAAGTAATTATTGGCCCCTGAAGGTACAATAAGGTGATTGGTAGCTCCTAAACCTACAATAAAGTTATTATTGGCCCCTAAAGGGTACAATAAGGTAATTATTGGCCCCTGAAGGCACAATAAGATGGTTTATTGCCCCCTAAAGGTACAATACTGTCATCTATTGGCCCCTAATGGTACAATACAGTAATTATTGGCTCCTAAAAGGTACATTAAGGCGATTATTGGCCCCTACAGGTAAAATAAGGCAATTATTGGTCCCTAAAGGCACAATAGGAGTGATTATTGGCTCCTATTATAACTTATTATATCTGAAAGCTTGAGTGTCGGTTCAGTGCTGGAGCTCACAGGTAGCACAGGTTATGACTAAGGCCTTATAGGCTGAAACTCGTCAACTGACTTCATCTGCGTTTGTTCACTATGGCTTTTCAATAAAATGAAGAAATTTTAAGAGCAACAACGGGAGTGCTGATAATTTTTCCCCACAGCACAGGAACCGCGGCTGCTCCCATTGGAGCCTCGTCACACAGGTCACCTCGCTTTGTGACAGAGGCCACTTCATATATCACCTGCAATGGCTAAATTGCATTGCCAGCAAAAAATTTGCGCACATCCTCTTTCTGTGACAAACTGCGCAAAGAATAAGCGATTATTCACGAAAAAGATAAAAACTGTTTTTCTGTCATTCCCGCTCCTCGGCGCCCACCGCGCCATTTCCCAGGATGATGAGAGGTAGAATGACTTTAAACAAGCCCATGAAAAGACGCCCGCTTATCCCGCCATTGTGCCTTTCACCCGCCATCAATAGATAACAAGAGCATTGAAGCCATTTACGTGGGAAGCCGGCGCTCCAGGAAAATAGCGGGCAGTAAAAAAATCTCCCCAGCCCTCCGCCGCCGCACTGCCCTCTCTCCAAATCACCAAACGCCATAACGTTAATTCTCATAATACGATTTGTCTTATTTATTGACTCAATTACAGAGATAATCCCAGAAACGCAATTCGATGATAATCCGCCGCCATTTCCATAGTCATCGATCTCGTATTTATTACACAGGAGATGCGTTTCGCCAGACATCTATTATAATGAAAATCGCTATTATTTGAGATTGCTTCTTTAATAGCGGCATTAAAGTAAAGCCCCGGGTATTATGGGGAATAATCACAATTCCTTTCAGGGGTAGAAATCATTCCTCTGCATGAAAAAACAAAAAGAATGAAAGAAATTGGATTTGGCGATTCGGAGTGCGTTATGGGCGCCTGGCGCTCCGATCGCTCCATCCGACTACACAGGTCACCGTTTCCCCACCTGCCTCTGCGTATAGGAGGTCAGCTCTGGATTCTGGCCGATCGGTTATAGAAAAGTACATGAAATATGGCGGCTTTCCATTTATTAATATTATTGATACAATGTATCAATGTACAGGTGTACCGGCTCCTCTTATGGACTGAAACAGTTTCCTCCGATTCCACCGCACACTGTGAGCTTCTCACAATGTGCATTAGAAGCTGCAGCAAGTCAGATAGAGCCCCTCCTCAGCCTGACTGTACCCAGCCATCTAGGCATTCTGACATTTGCATAACTCCTCCCACTGCTTGTATCAGGACCAAGAGCTCAGCCCCTTTCATCCAATGGAATTAGTTGCGCCAATCATGGAAGCTCAGCATCACATGTGGGTGTTACCTGTGCAATTGCAGCTTTTCTAGGCACGCCCACCCTTCCAGACTGACACCCACCCATTAAGACATTAGAAATTTGCATAACCCCTCCCACTGCTTGTATCAGGACGAGGGCTCAGTCTGACCTGTCTCTGGCCCTGCCCCTTCCATCCACTGGAATTGGTTGCGCCAATCATGGAAGCTCAGCATTGCTTGTGGATGTTACCTATGAAAATGCAGCTTTCCTAGGCATGCCCAGACTGACCCCCACCCATTAAGACATTTGCATAACCCCTCCCACTGCTTGTATCAGAACCGAGGGCTCAGCCTGACTGTCCCTGGCCCCGCCCCTTTCATCCAATGGAATTAGTTGCATTAATCATAAAATCTCAGCATTGCTTGTGAATGTTACCTATGCAAATGCAGCTTTCCTAGGCACGCCCACTCTACCAGCCTGACACCCACAAATTAAGGCATTATAAATTTGCATAACCCTTCCCACTGCTTGTATCAGGACGAGAGCTCAGTCTGACCTGTCCCTGGCCCCGCCCCTTCCATCCGCTGGAATTGGTTGCGCCAATCCTGGAAGCTCAGCATCACATGTGGGTGTTACCTATGCAATTGTAGCTTTTCTAGGCACGCCCACTCTTCCAGACTGACACCCACAAGTTAAGACATTTGCATAACTCCTCCCACTGCTTGTATCAGGACCGAGAGCTCAGCCTGACTGTCCCTGGCCCCGCCCCTTTCATCCAATGGAATTAGTTGCGCCAATCATGGAAGCTCAGCATCACATGTGGAATGTGGGTGGTATCTATGCTAATATTTTCCTAGGCACGCCCATTTCTGCAGACTGATACCCACCCATCAAGACATTCTGAAATTTGCATAACTCCTCCCACTGCTTGCAGCAGGCCGGATTGACATATGTGCCGCCACGATTTCCTGCCTGGGGTCCGGTGCTTTTCTGTTCACCGATTCAGGTGTGATTCAGGTCCCAATTTTTGCCTGAATTTGCACCTGAACCGGACCCAAAAACGCACAGGACACTTTTGGAAACGGCACCGCGGCCTCCCCGGACATGTGGGAACCGGCTCCTTTGAGAGCCGGTCACACGCGCATATCATGCAAATTGGATGCATTCCAATTCACACACATCTGAACCCGGCCTGAGAGCTCAGCCTGATTTTCCCTGGCCGCCCCTTTCATTCATTGGATTTTAGTTGTGTCAATTATGGAAACTCAGCATCACATGTGGGTGTTACCGATGCAAATACAGCCTGCCTAGGCCCACCCACACCTCCAGACTGAGTTGGGGGAAGGTGGGGGGGGCAGGAAGGAAGGGGGTCAGAGGAGGGGGGAGGAGGAAGGAGAGGCAGGGCGAAGAAAGAGGAAGGAGAAGCAGGGCAAAAGAGGGAGAATGAAGAAAAAGGATGGAAGAAGGAAGAGGAAGGATGGAAGAGGAAGAATGGAAGAGGAAGGATGGAAGAGGAAGGATGGAAACGGAAGGAGGGAGAGGAAGGAGGGAAAAGGAAGGAGGGAGAGGAAGGAGGGAAAAGGAAGGAGGGAGAGGAAGGAGGGAAAAGGAAGGAGGGAAAAGGAAGGAGGGAAAAGGAAGGAGGGAGAGGAAGGAGGGAGAAGGAAGGAGGGAGAAGGAAGGAGGGAGAAGGAGGGAGGGAGAAGGAAGGAGGGAGAAGGAAGGAGGGAGGAGAAGCAGGGCAAAAGAGGGAGAATGAAGAAAAAGGATGGAAGAGGAAGGATGGAAGAGGAAGGATGGAAGAGGAAGGAGGGAAAAGGAAGGAGGGAAAAGGAAGGAGGGAGAGGAAGGAGGGAGAAGGAAGGAGGGAAAAGAAAGGAGGGAAAAGAAAGGAGGGAGAGGAAGGAGGGAGAGGAAGGAGGGAGAGGAAGGAGGGAGAAGGAAGGAGGGAGAAGGAAAGAGGGAGAGGAAGGAGGGAGAAGGAAGGAGGGAGAGGGAAGGAGGGAGAGGGAAGGAGGGAGAGGAAGGAGGGAAAAGGAAGGAGGGAGAGGAAGGAGGGAAAAGGAAGGAGGGAGAGGAAGGAGGGAGAGGAAGGAGGGAAAGGAAGGAGGGAGAGGAGGGAAAAGAAAGGAGGGAGAAGGAAGGAGGGAGAAGGAAGGAGGGAGAAGGAAGGAGGGAAAAGAAAGGAGGGAAAAGAAAGGAGGGAAAAGAAAGGAGGGAGAAGGAAGGAGGGAGAAGATAGGAGGGAGAAGGAAGGAGGGAGAAGGAAAGAGGGAGAGGAAGGAGGGAGAAGGAAGGAGGGAGAGGAAGGAGGGAGAAGGAAGGAGGGAGAGGAGGGAGGGAGAAGGAAGTAGGGAGAAGGAAGGAGGGAAAAGAAAGGAGGGAAAAGAAAGGAGGGGGAGGAAGGAGGGAAAAGGAAGGAGGGAGAGGAAGGAGGGAGAGGAAGGAGGGAGAAGGAAGGAGGGAGAAGGAAGGAGAGAGAGGAAGGAGGCAGAAGGAAGAAGGGAAAAGGAAGGAGGGTAAGGAAAGGAGGGCGAGGAAGACAGGGAGAGGGAGTAGGGAGAAGGAAGGAGGGAAAAGAAAAAAGGGAAAAGGAAGGAGGGAGAAGGAAGGAGGGAGAGGAAGGAGGGAGAAGGAAGGAGGGAGAGGAAGGAGGGAGAAGGAAGGAGGGCGAGGAGGGAGGGAGAAGGAAATAGGGAGAAGGAAGTAGGGAAAAGAAAGGAGGGAAAAGAAAGGAGGGAAAAGAAAGGAGGGGGAGGAAGGAGGGAAAAGGAAGGAGGGAGAGGAAGGAGGGAGAGGAAGGAGGGAGAGGAAGGAGGGAGGGAGAAGGAAGGAGGGAGGGAGAAGGAAGGAGGGAGGGAGAAGGAAGGAGGGAGAAGGAAGGAGAGAGAGGAAGGAGGCAGAAGGAAGAAGGGAAAAGGAAGGAGGGTAAGGAAAGGAGGGCGAGGAAGACAGGGAGAGGGAGTAGGGAGAAGGAAGGAGGGAAAAGAAAAAAGGGAAAAGGAAGGAGGGAGAAGGAAGGAGGGAGAAGGAAGGAGGGAGAAGGAAGGAGGGAGAGGAAGGAGGGAGAAGGAAGGAGGGCGAGGAGGGAGGGAGAAGGAAATAGGGAGAAGGAAGTAGGGAAAAGAAAGGAGGGAAAAGAAAGGAGGGAAAAGAAAGGAGGGGGAGGAAGGAGGGAAAAGGAAGGAGGGAGAGGAAGGAGGGAGAGGAAGGAGGGAGAGGAAGGAGGGAGAGGAAGGAGGGAGGGAGAAGGAAGGAGGGAGAAGGAAGGAGAGAGAGGAAGGAGGCAGAAGGAAGAAGGGAAAAGGAAGGAGGGTAAGGAAAGGAGGGCGAGGAAGACAGGGAGAGGGAGTAGGGAGAAGGAAGGAGGGAAAAGAAAAAAAGGGAAAAGAAAGGAGTGGGAGGAAGGAGGGAAAAGGAAGGAGGGAGAGGAAGGAGGGAAAGGAAGGAGGGAAAGGAAGGAGGGAAAGGAAGGAAGGAGGGAAAGGAAGGAGGGAGAAGGAAGGAGGGAGAAGGAAGGAGGGAGAGGGAGAAGGAAGGAGGGAGAGGGAGTAGGGAGAAGGAAGGAGGGAAAAGAAAAAAAGGGAAAAGGAAGGAGGAAGAGGAAGGAGGGAAAAGAAAGGAGGGAAATGGAAGGAGAGAGAGGGAGGAGGGAAAAGGAAGGAGGGAAATGGAAGGAGGGAGAGAAAGAGGAAGGAAGGAGAGGAAGCAGCAAGGAGGGAGAGGGAAGGAGGGAGAGAAAGGAGGCAGAGGAAGTAGGGAGAAGGAAGGAGGGAAAAGAAAAAAGGGAAAAGGAATGAGGAAGAGGAAGGAGGGAAAAGGAAGGAGGGAAAAGGAAGGAGGGAGAGGAAGGAGGGAGATGGAAGGAGAGAGAGGAAGGAGTGAAAAAAAATGAAGGAGGGAGAAAGAAGGAGGGAAAAGAAAGGAGGAAGAGGAAGGAGGCAAATGGAAGGAGGGAGAGGAAGATGAAGGAGGGAGAAGGAAGGCGGGAGAAGGAAGAGGGAAAGGGAAGGAGGGAGAGAGAAAGGATGGAGAGGGAAGGAGAGAGAGGAAGGAGGGAGAAGGAAGGAGGGAGAAGAAAGGAGGGAAAAGAAAGGAAGGAAGAGGAAGGAGGGAGAGGAAGGAGGGAGAGGAAGGAGGGAGAAGGAAGAGGAAGGAGGGAGAAGGAAGGAGGGAGAGGAAGGAGGGAGAGAGGAGGGAAGGAGAAGTAAGAGGAAGAAGGAGGGAGGGAGAAAGGAGAATTTTGTTCTTATAAAAAAGTGTGTTTTGGGATTGGCTCAGTGTAGATAATGGCTTGTTTTAGAATCCTTTGTTCGATGTGCACAGACGTTTCCCGATCAGACGCAGGCTCTGATTAGTTGTGCCGCACAGTGATTGTGTTTTGCTGTTCCTCTCTGTCAGTTTGCTGAGGCCGAGTGAAGAAAGCTCAATGTCTGTGTAAATGGTTTTATCTCAGCAGTCATTCGGCCAGCGTGATGACTGCGTTCGTCTGGTGCACTGACAGCAATTAAAGTGACTCTGCTGTGAATGTGACAGCGTGGCGAATTTTAGTGGCAGAAAGTTTTCATGTTGGATTGTCTTATTTGTGTGGGAGAATCCTTCATGTCATGAGGCCATTATTTGTGTCTTCTGGAGGGTCACAGGCTGGAGTCCTGCTGAGAGCGAGGGGAACATCCCTTTATAGGGACGGCATTAATGCAATGATAAAGTTAAAGCCCAGATCCAGATATTATCATTATATTATAACAATGTATCAGCATCCGACAAAACCTCCTAAAAATAATTCCTCCCGCAAATGAGGATTCAACCACAAAACGTGTCAAGATACTTTGAGCACCAAACATCTTCACTCATCTCTGTAGCTACCAAATAATGATACAATCACAATAATATATTTGCTACAATAAGATGTTCTGATAGACCTCCATGCAGGATTCTAATGGATTTATTATTCTTTATATCAATTTCCTCAAAACCATGACCTGCAGATTGACTGCAGCTCTTCACTAACCTTCACCCGGCTTTGGAGCATTTCTCCTACAAATCCAATAGGAAGCACCGACACCAACAGTGGGGCATAAATACTTCCACTGACACCAACAATGAGACACTCATTCTTCAACTGGCAGCAATGATGGGGCACTATTCTTCCCACTGACACCAATGATGGGGCACTATTCTTCCCACTGACACCAATGATGGGGCACTATTCTTCCCACTGACACCAATGATGGGGCACTATTCTCCCCACTGACACCAATGATGGGGCACTATTCCTCCCACTGACACCAATGATGGGGCACTATTCCTCCCACTGATACTAATGATAGGGCACTACTCCTCCTACTGATACCAATGATGGGGCACTATTCCTTCCACTGACACCAATGATGGGGCACTATTCCTCCCACGGATACTAATGATGGGGCACTATTCCTCCTACTGATACCAATGATGGGGCACTATTACTCCCACTGACACCAATGATGGGGCACTATTCCTCCCACTGACACCAATGATGGGGCACTATTCCTCTCACTGACACCAATGATGGGGCATATAATAAAAAATAATAAAAATAATAATAATATAATAGAAAGAACAGGCAGGTTTGCCCAGTCAGCAACGATGTACAGTAACCCATAGCAACCATCATCCTTTCTTCAGCCACTTGCTGACCAGCGACGTAACCATATGTCTCTGGACGACTGGTTACACCATACCGTATATACAATACCGAATTTTAGAGTCGGCGGTCAGCTCTCTTGTAAAAGCAATCCTAGCGGCTACTTAGCTGCTGGATTGCTTTTACAAGCAGCTGGAGGGGACGCACCCCCCCCCGCCCCTTCCCCGCTCCCAACCAAGAGACCAGCCGGCGCTTCCGGAGAGCAGAACAAAGCCTTGATCGCCTATGGTAAGCAATGACCTGACATCACTTCCATTTTTTTTTCATCAACGACGCCATTTTCAAAGATCAAAAGCATTTGAAAACAGAGATCTTGGTGTTCTGAATGCTTTTAAGGGCAGCGGAGGGCACTGGGGTCTTGTAGACCCCAGATCTCTTTACAAAGAGTACCTGGCACATGCCTATCGTCACATGGGATGTTTACATTGTATTTGTACAGTGTATTTTTTTCCCCCCAAACAAAATTGCGTCTGAAAAAACACAGTGCAAATACCATGCGACATAGAAAATCGCAACGACCGTCATTTTATTCTCTAGGGCCTCTGCTAATGTTTGGGAGGGTCTAAGTCATTTTCTAGCAAAAAATACTGCTTGTTACATGCAAAGAAAAAAAAAGTGTCAGAAAAGGCCTAGGGGATCAAGTAGATAATACAGATCAATACAGAGAAAACACAAGAAAATATGATAAAAAAGTGAAATATCAAAAAAAAAAAAAAAAAATCAGGATTCCACCAATCAGCAAAGATCTACAGTAACCCATAGCGACCGTCATCATTTCTTTAGACTTACAATGTGTGATTTTAGGGGTTGCAGATGGTCAATACTCTATGCTGCTATAACACAACGCCTTGAACAATGTACAAAGTAACGATGTAAAGTACAACAATTCAATACAACCAATCAGCATCCACCGTTCATTGCAGCCACACAAGATAGGAAAAAAAAGAAAAGAAAAACACTTTTGTCTGGTGGAAATTTCATAGAGAGAACCCCCCTTCCCCCCAGTGGCTGATTCCCTTTGTTCTTGGCTCCCCTACCCATGATGCATTGCCACCATAGGTGACCCACCCTGTCCTTCAACGGCCCCCTCTGTTTGACAAGCCAAAGAATTGCCAATGAGGCCCCAATTTGCAGGACAAAGGGGCGCGTTGCTGCGGAGGATACAGGTCCCTAATGCACCATGCAGAGCCTATAGAGAAAAGCTCATTATATGTGCGTGTTAATTATTCCGCCGCACAATCGCCGGGGGAAAACAGGACAGAGGCGCAGCACCCCGCTTCATTAACCCCCAATGTGCCGACGCCGCTCTCTCCTCCACTGTTTGTAAATATGAGCCCGAGAGCGTCAAAATCCACCGCCATCAATACAAATAAACACCAGAGGGACGGGCGGCTCCCGGGTTCTGCATCAATAGCCGGCGCCGGATCTCTCCCATTCGATGGAAAAAGTGCGAAAGTTTTCACGCCATCCCCCGGAGCGCATGGAGGAGGAAATTCGGATTAGGAATTTAAAGTCTACCTGCAGCCTAGACGTTTTCTCATGGTTTCGTTTTAGGTTCACACTTGTGCGGCTTGTCATGCGACTTGGGACACATCAAGTCACATGACAAGTCGAAACCCATTTATTTCAATGGCACCCATTCCAAATCGATGTGACTAAAGAGTCACACTAGTATGTAAATATGTGCAGGACAAAAAAAAAAATTGAAAATTGTTTTGTTTCTTTTCAGTAAGATTTGTTATGTTACCAGTTTTGTTTCGTTTCATTGATTCATTTTGGAATTTGTTTCATTTAGTTGAATTTAGTTTTGTTTATAAATTTTCTAACGAATTCCAAATTCGGGGCGGACCCCTCACGATTACCGCTACATGGTGCTCGAAGCTGTTTTTTTGATCTTCCAATATGTGAGTTTGTTTTTCTAATTTTAATAAACCTGTGTTTTAAACGTTATCACGCTATGTGAGTTTTTCTACTTCTCGCATGATATTTGACATGACCGTTTGGCCTATGCCGGAGTTCTTATTGATGTGGAAGTTTTGATGTCACCCTCCCTTCCCATTGTATGCTGACGACATCTGACAAGCTACATTGTTCGGACCGGGTGGTCAGCCAGCCTTTTATGACGTATGTCATTTAAGTCATTGATTTCCGGTAAGCCTCCTGAACCCCCTGGTGATGGTCCTGGCACCGATGTAGTCCTTCTGCTCACCTGTGGTTCCCTCAGTATCGATCTACCTGTCAGACTCTGAAACTAATTACCCATCCACCTGTGAACTTGGGAGTTACATTTCCATTAGGTGTTACGTTCTACCCCCAGAGACCTTTGGTGGTGGTTTTCACGATTTTCTACACTAACTTACATCATGGACTGTTGCGGTTCAAGTTTTTCTTTTATTATTAATTTAAGTTCTTTGAAATCATCACTGTTTTTATTATCAGTCATTGTTTGTTTATTTATTTGATGATTAGGTTTATCATTCATTGTTTCACCTAATTGTGTTGGCACTGCACATTTATAT
Organism: Aquarana catesbeiana; assembly: GCF_042186555.1. Lineage (NCBI taxonomy): Eukaryota > Metazoa > Chordata > Amphibia > Anura > Ranidae > Aquarana > Aquarana catesbeiana. The sequence goes on from NC_133329.1 coordinate 410,114,920, forward strand.
TGTGTAATTCACAATTATGATCACATTTAGTTTGCTCTAGACTCTATTCAATGTGTATATGCACCCAGTTTTTGATATACATGCTTGCTAGTTTATAGCGCTACACTTTTTATATATTTTTTTGCATTTTTTACCTTTAGTCTAAGGGTGTGTTAGCTGCTATTTTTAGCGTTTTTTTTCTTTGGTCTGCGCAGCGCTGTACATATCCATCAATTGAAAATTGTTTTGTTTCTTTTCGGTAAGATTTGTTATGTTACCAGTTTCGTTTCATTGATTCATTTTGGAATTTGTTTTGTTTCATTTAGTTGAATTTAGTTTTGTTTATAAATTTTCTAACGAATTCCAAATTTTCAGAACGATTCGAATTCGGAACGGTCCAAAAAATGATTGTCCGATTTGAAGTGTATGTGAAGAATAGCTGGTTGTTAAGCAGTGGGTCGCAAAAGCCGGCCGCCGCGTCCTTAACAACGGATGACTCATCAGCTGTCAGCGGGCTTCCCCAATGACAGCTGAAATGTAAACAAAAGAATGCCAGTAACAGAAAAGTAAAAAAAAAAAACAGTGTGGGGTCCCCCCCAATCAATACCAGGCCTAAATGTAAAAAAAAATGGTGTGGGGCCCCCCAAAATCCATGCTAGACCCTTATCCAAGCATTCAGCCCCCCCCCCATCCCCCCCAACCATACCAGGCCTAAATGTAAAAAATAAAAAAAAATGGCATGAGGTCCCCCCAATCCATACCAGGCCCTTATCTGAGCATTCCAGTACAGAGGATACAATGTATACGGCCAGTACAGAGGATACAATGTATACGGCCAGTACAGAGGATACAATGTATACGGCCAGTACAGAGGATACAATGTATACGGCCAGTACAGAGGATACAATGTATATTGCCAGTACTGAACATACAATGTATATGGCCAGTACTGAGGATACAATGTATACGGCCAGTACAGAGGATACAATGTTTATTGCCAGTACTGAACATACAATGTATATGGCCAGTACTGAACATACAATGTATATGGCCAGTACTGAGGATACAATGTATACGGCCAGTACAGAGGATACAATGTATACGGCCAGTACTGAGGATACAATGTATATGGCCAGTACAGAGGATACAATGTATACGGCCAGTACAGAGGATACAATGTATACGGCCAGTACAGAGGATACAATGTATACGGCCAGTACAGAGGATACAATGTATACGGCCAGTACAGAGGATACAATGTATACGGCCAGTACAGAGGATACAATGTATACGGCCAGTACAGAGGATACAATGTATACGGCCAGTACTGAGGATACAATGTATACGGCCAGTACAGAGGATACAATGTATACGGCCAGTACAGAGGATACAATGTATACGGCCAGTACAGAGGATACAATGTATACGGCCAATACAGAGGATACAATGTATACGGCCAGTACTGAGGATACAATGTATACGGCCAGTACTGAGGATACAATGTATACGGTTTATTATTCAATAGATGAAGTGTTCCTACTCAAACCACACTGTGATATCACCCAAATCTGTCAGGGTCAACAGGTATTTTTCTGCACTCATGAAGCAAATAAGAGAAATTCATTGTTAGAATCTGAATACAATTTAAAGGCTTAGTTCACCTTTACAGTAAAATTGGCCATGCATGTCAGTGACCCCGGTACATCAAAGAAAAGCAAAACTGAACAGGTTTTGTAAAAAAAAAAAAAAAAAAGTTCTTCAGAAAGTCCGCCTGTAGGCCATGCATGACCTCTCCCAAGTCTGCCCAAAAAACTCCTCGGTAGGCGACCCTCCCCCATCCCATCCTGCCCAGACAGCCGTCGCCTACCTAGGAATATTTGAGATACGAATGGCCTACAGGTATGAATTGTGTGGAGATATTCAGCAGAATTCGCCTTTCACCAGAAACACAAATTTTATTGGCCGTCACATTTAGGAATCACCAAAACTCACCAGCACGACATCACTGGACGCTCATCCTCCACACCAGCATAGAATATAATCCACTTTAACCTGCAAGATGGAATAACAAACACATTGAGGGATTGAAGTGAATTACGAAGACAAATCAAATACTTAATCTGCAGACAATTCATTTACTTCAATTCAACGGACATTTAAATCTTTTTCCAACAAAACAAATAATTTCTTCCATTAGGCACAAAGCAGAGCAACAATGGAGATTATCTATGGCAATAAGTATTCACCTATCAATGGTGAAAGGGTGGCTGGACGCGGGTCAGACCCAGAGACCAAATGTATCTGGTCTGTTCAAAAAGGATCAACTGTATACAACTGTATACTATACGCTTCTGATAGTTTGAGCACCAGTTTGGGACACTGGATGAGCCAAAAATGCTAAAAACCTTATTACCCCCCCCCCCCCCCCCCACACAGCAATTTCTGACTGTCAAAATGACAGGCAGGAGATATCATGTAAATACAGGAGATGAGAAAGTAACAATGTTACTTTGTATCTCTCTATCGCCCATCTGATCAATGTTTATAAACAATGTAACTTTGTATCTCTCTATCTCCCATCTGATCAATGTTTATAAACAATGTTACTTTGTATCTCTCTATCGCCCGTCTGATCAATGTTTATAAACAATGTTACTTTGTATCTCTCTATCGCCCGTCTGATCAATGTTTATAAACAATGTTACTTTGTATCTCTCTATCTCCTGTCTGATCAATGTTTATAAACAATGTTACTTTGTATCTCTCTATCGCCCGTCTGATCAATGTTTATAAACAATGTTACTTTGTATCTCTCTATCTCCTGTCTGATCAATGTTTATAAACAATGTTACTTTGTATCTCTCTATCTCCTGTCTGATCAATGTTTATAAATAATGTTACTTTGTATCTCTCTATCGCCCGTCTGATCAATGTTTATAAACAATGTTACTTTGTATCTCTCCATCTCTTGTCTGATCAATGTTTTTAAACAATTGTATTTCCCTATGTCCTGTCTGATCAATATTTAGAAATAATGTTACCCGCTTGCCGGCTGCACATTGTACATCTACTGCATAAATACGTGATTCTGCATTCCCGGGTAGGGGGGCACGCCCACCCATCCAGCTGTGATTCATCACAGCACATGCTGATCACTGGATGCCGGATAGTCATTGACTGCTGGCACCCAGCGATCGGCTCTGATCTTCCCCGAACACACAGATGTGATTGTAAACACAGAGCTGTGTTCAGTGACAGGGGATCTGGGCTGCTTTTTCATTCCCTGCTAAGCACAAGTAGATCCCCAATAAAAGTAGCACATACTAGACATATAAACACTGGTTAGCCACATGTTTGACCCTTTGATCGCCCCTAGATGTTAACCCCTTCCTGCCCCTAATATATAATTAGCACTGATTACTGTAATAATGTCACTGGTGATCTCAGTCACAGTTCCCACAAAGTGCCAGTTAGTGTCAGATTACTCGCCATCCCACTGTAAGTTGCTGATCGCCGTCATTACTAGTATAACAAAAAAATAATAATAAACATTCCAGTATACGGTATATATACACCATATAGTTTGTAGACACTAACCTTCACACAAACCAATCAATATTCACTTATTGGGATGTTTTTGTTCTAAACCAAAAGACATGTAGCAGAATACATATTGGTCAAAATTTATTAAAGCGGACCTTCAGTCACTTTTTCAACTTTCCATCTATTAAATCTTCTGCCCTTGTTGTTGTTGTTTTATCTTTGGATAGTAAAACATTTTTTTTCTGCTAGTAAATCCCTTATACAGCCCACTTCATGTTTCTTGTCTGGTCATTAGCCTAGGCTTATGACATCATACACAGCTCACTCTCTCCTGAGAGTTTGCCAGGAAGTGAAGGGGAGAGAGTCATAAGAGGGCCAATGAGAGCGGCAGAGCTGGAGGTGTGTGTCTCTGTAAATCCAGGCAGCAGCTTCAGCTGCCCACAGTTAAAATGGCTGCAGCCAGACTAAGTGGAGTGAGATTTCTGCAGCATATTTGGCAAGTACAGAATCGCAGTATATGTAAAATAATATGCAAAGTGGTTGGAGGGAAGCTTCAGAATGGCAAAGATGTTTTTATTACAGATTATGTGAGCAGACTGCAGTTCCAGATTTTATTTTTGTTACGGGATTTGTTTGATAGCAGAAAGTAAAATAATATTGGTAGAGGGATGAGCTGTGATTTGCATATGATGTCAGTTAAAGCAACCAAAAAAAAAATTGCAGCATCAAATGTGCATCCGGATTTCTGTGCAGTAATTGAAGAGTTCCATCCTGATAGGTGAGGAGAGCGTCTGATTATCACTAGTGGAAGAGGATTCATCTACAGAAGTCCTGCTGGTTTACAAGCACATTCGATGCTGCACTTAGTTAATTGGGACGATCGCAATGGAAGATGGACTGGCACACATTTTATGATGTGATCTATTGGAGGGTTTTTATCCTCTTGGAGGGGATGATAAGGGACTATATACAAGATTTTAGTAATAAGAATGATATCATTCGCAGTAATCAGCATGGATTCATGAAGAATCGTTCTTGCCAAACCAATCTATTAACCTTCTATGAGGAGGTGAGTTGCCATCTAGATAAAGGAAGGCCCGTAGACGTGGTGTATCTGGATTTTGCAAAAGCATTTGACACAGTTCCCCATAAACGTTTACTGTACAAAATAAGGTCCGTTGGCATGGACCATAGGGTGAGTACATGGATTGAAAACTGGCTACAAGGGCGTGTTCAGAGGGTGGTGATAAATGGGGAGTACTCAGAATGGTCAGGGGTGGGTAGTGGGGTCCCCCAGGGTTCTGTGCTGGGACCAATCCTATTTAATTTGTTTATAAACGATCTGGAGGATGGGATAAAGAGTTCAATCTCTGTATTTGCAGACGATACTAAGCTAAGCAGGGCAATAACTTCTCCGCAGGATGTGGAAATCTTGCAAAAAGATCTGAACAAATTAATGGGGTGGGCGACTACATGGCAAATGAGGTTCAATGTAGAAAAATTTAAAATAATGCATTTGGGTGGCAAAAATATGAATGCAATCTATAGACTGGGGGGAGAACCTCTGGGGGAATCTAGGATGGAGAAGGACCTGGGGGTCCTAGTAGATGATAGGCTCAGCAATGACATGCAATGCCAAGCTGCTACTAACAAAGCAAACAGAATATTGGCATTAAAAAGGGGATCAACTCCAGAGATAAAACGATAATTCTCCCGCTCTACAAGACTCTGGTCCGGCCGCACCTGGAGTATGCTGTCCAGTTCTGGGCACCAGTCCTCAGGAAGGATGTACTGGAAATGGAGCGAAGTACAAAGAAGGGCAACAAAGCTAATAAAGGGTCTGGAGGATCTTAGTTATGAGGAAAGGTTGTGAGCTCTGAACTTATTCTCTCTGGAGAAGAGACGCTTGAGAGGGGATATGATTTCAATGTATAAATACCGGACTGGTGACCCCACAATAGGGAGAAAACGTTTTCATAGAAGGGAGTGTAACAAGACTCGTGGCCACTCATTAAAATTAGAAGAAAAGAGGTTTAACCTTAAACTACGTAAAGGGTTCTTGTAAGAGTGACAAGGATGTGGAATTCCCTTCCACAGGCGGTGGTCTCAGCGGGGGGAATCGATAGTTTCAAAAAACTATTAGATAAGGACCTGAAGGACCGCAACCAACAGGGATATACAATGTAATACTGACACATAATCACACACAGAGGTTGGACTTGATGTCTTTTTTCCACCTCACCTACTATGTAATGTAATAATTTGCAGAGAATTTTTATTCCTTCGGTAATCTTGTTATAAGCGCCGCACCTCTGCTCAGGAAAATAAAGGCAGCGAATGATCGTAAGCGCTAATGAACGGAGCCCTCGGATTCCTCCTGTATTCTATCTGTACTGTCCACCTTCGTGTTGTAAAGCGATGCGCAAATTATTGGCGCTCTATTTATTATTTATTTCAGGTACTTATATAGCGCCATCAATTTACGCAGCGCTTTACATATATAAATCCTGTATAATAATAAATGTTAATAAGGACAAAACAACCATTCAAAATACATTGAAGACTCTTATAATGAATACATTGTAGCAGCAGATACATAAAGTAGAGATTTACAGAGATCCCGTTATTGGCGAACTAAAATCGATCGCAGAGCGCGCTTTGGAGACACACCGGCCTCTTCCTCAGGTGATCTGATAGGAAGAAACATGCAATGTATACATGAAGCAACACGGATACCGATCTTATCAGCCTGACGAATGTAAATTCCATCCGCGCGTGTCACAGGGATAACATCCGTATCTTTGTGGCTTCATGTATACATTGCGTGCTTCTTCCTATCAGTTCACATCGCCTGAAGAGACTGGCTCGCCTCGGAAACCGCGTACTGCGATCCATTCACCGCGCCAATAATTAATCAATAGATAATTGGATCAGATGGGAGAAGGTCGGTTGTCCGTTTGATGATTGTGGAGACCTGAACAATTCTCCCACCAAATGCCAGTTCAGCTAAATGAATAATGTTGATATTTTCAGGCTTTCGTTGGAAATTCGTTGTGACCAACAACAGCGCCGGGACCATCCAGAGCGCGGGGCAAACGTGACTAATGCCCCCCCCCCCCCCCCCGAAATGTATCAACATTATGTATCAATGTATCAGCAAAAATGAAAAAAAAAATTAGGGGTAGAGTTAGGGCTAGTTGATACGGTTAGAATGCTAATCCTAACAATTACCATTAACCCCATCATTTAACCCTAACATTCAACTCCAACCCTAACATTTAACCCTAATCCTTTACCCCAACATTTAACCCGAGCCATTTACCCCAACCCTAACATTTAACTCTAACCCTAACATTTAAACATATCCCCAACATTTAAGCCTAACCCTAACTTTTACCCCCAACCCTAACATTTACCCCCAACCCTAACATCAAACCCCAGCATTCAACCCTAACATTCAACTCCAACCCTAACATTTAACCCTAATCCTTTACCCCAACATTTAACCCCAACCCTAACATTTAACTCTAACCCTAACATTTAAACATATCCCCAACATTTAAGCCTAACCCTAACATTTACCCCCAACCCTAACATTTACCCCCAACCCTAACATTTACCCCCAACCCTAACATCAAACCCCAACATTTAACCCTAACCCCAACATTTAACCCTAACATTCAACCCCAACCCTAACATTCAACTCCAACCCTAACATTTAACCCTAATCCTTTACCCCAACATTTAACCCCAACCCTAACATTTAACTCTAACCCTAACATTTAAACATATCCCCAACATTTAAGCCTAACCCTAACATTTACCCCCAACCCTAACATTTACCCCCAATCCTAACATTTACCCCCAACCCTAACATCAAACCCCAACATTTAACCCTAACCCCAACATTTAACCCTAACATTCAACCCCAACCCTAACATTCAACTCCAACCCTAACATTTAACCCCAACCCTAACCCCAACATTTAACCTAAGCCATTTACCCCAACCCAAACATTTATCTCTAACCCTAACATTTAACTCTAACCCCAACATTTAAGCCCAACCCTAACATTTACCTAACCCTAACATTTAACCCCAACCCTAACATTTACCCCTAACATTTAACCCTAATCCTTTACCCCAACATTTAACCCAAGCCATTTACCCCAACCCTAACATTCAACTCTAACCCTAACAATTAACTCTAACCCTAACATTTAAACATATCCCCAACATTTAAGCCTAACCCTAATATTTACCCCCAACCCTAACATTTACCCCCAACCCTAACATTTACCCCCAACCCTAACATCAAACCCCAACATTTAACCCTAACATTCAACCCCAACCCTAACATTCAACTCCAACCCTAACATTTAACCCTAATCCTTTACCCCAACATTTAACCTAAGCCATTTACCCCAACCCAAACATTTAACTCTAACCCCAACATTTAAGCCCAACCCTAACATTTACCTAACCCTAACATTTAACCCCAACCCTAACATTTAACCCCAACATTTAACCCTAACATCAAACCCCAACATTTAACCCTAACCCCAACATTTAACCCCAACCCCAACATTTAACCCAAACATTCAACCCCAACCCTAACATTCAACCCTAACATTTAACCCTAATCCTTTACCCCAACATTTAACCCAAGCCATTTACCCCAACCTTAACATTTAACTCTAACCCTAACATTTAAACATATCCCCAACATTTAAGCCCAACCCTAACATTTACCTAACCCCAACATTTAACCCCAACCCCAACATTTAACCCTAACAGTTAACCCTAAACCTGAGCCCTTAACCCTAAACATAACCCTTAATGGTAACCCTAACATTTAATCCTAATATTTAATCCTAACCCTAGCACTTAACCCTAACATTAAACCTTAACCCTAAGTCTAGCCCCCAACCATAACATTTAACCCTAACCCTAACATGCGACTTTGGACACAAAGGTTCCTGCACTAGTTTGCTGCGACTTTGATGCTACTTAAGTGCCAGAGAGTGTAAAGTCGCACTCCGTAAACAGAACTTTCATACTATCCTATAAGCCAAAAAGAAAAACGCACCAGAAAAAAACGCATCAAATGCATCCTGCATAGATGTGAACCTCGCCTTTGGTAGGATTAAAAAAAAAAAAAAATTGATGTCAGCAAATTTTAGACATGACTTAAAAAAATAAAACAGCACACCGTTGTTTCCGGAACCTACTGCGGGTACAAAACAACAAATAACGCACATAAGTCGCATCGCCGCAAATGTCAGGAGGTGGAGAATGTTTTCTTTTTGGTGGGTCGTGGTAACAACAAAAACTATGCATGCAAATTATTTAAAGAAAAATGATATTTGTTCCCTACAGAGCGAGAAGACGCATCTGGCGCCACGTTAGAAAGAAAACAAAGATGGCGGCGTGGGACAAGATGTACAGCGGGGGAAGGGGGGGGGGAAAAGACGACGACAAGGTTTGCCGGCCGTGTAAATCCGCTTATCCCAGATGTGAATCATTTTCACCGGCACGGGAGGTGTTCCCCTTTAATGACACAACGGATCGCGGTCGGCGGCGATCACGTGACACGACCGGTTCTCAGAAAAGTTAAAATTCCTTCCGAGGCCGCGCAAAAACACGAGACCTCAAAACTCGCCCAATTCCCAGGCTGGAAATTCTCCTCCCGCACGTGCGTTTCCAGTAAATCCGATGCGATTTATCTCTCCCCTCCAAATATCCTTTCCCACGGACGGCGCGGCCTGTTTTCTTTGGACGGCGGGCCATGTGACCGTGCTCTTGAAAGTGCGCACTTTGTACGCCACAAATCCCCCCCCTCCCCCACGGGAATCCATGTTTTCCACAACGCACTCGCACTGCCGGCTTGAACATTTTTTAGAAGATAAGAAGGAGGGATAATGAAAGCCAATCCCATTTATTTTCCTTTCAAATGTTTCCTTTAATGGAATTTAAATAAATAAGAACATCAGAAACTGCAATGCAAAGATACAATGTAGCATACGCTCACTTCCCACGGCTCTTCTATTTATACACAAGGCGCACTCATCTGCTTTCCTCTCCGGAAGGACAGCGCCACCTTTGTTCAGGCATCATCCAGGTTAAACTTACTTAGATGCTGGCACAGAGATGACACAATCATGTAAATCCTGGTGCTCACAAATGTCTGACACAGATCAGCCCCTGCTGCATTCTCTTATCAATGTTGCAGTCTGATCGCTGGGTAGGGGGGGACCGGGGGAAACGATTCTTCTCGCGCCGCAGTGCTTGGGTCTAGCAGCCAATCATTAGGCCGGAGCACACAGCGGGGGTTAATTTACTAAAACTGGAGAGTGCAAAATCTGGTGCAGCTCTGCATAGAAACCAATCTGGTCAAAGCTTATTCCCCTGCAAAGTAAAAGCACAGCTCGGCTCTCTCTCCTTGTGCAGGGTGACTGGTCTGGTCTCCGCCCCCTTCCTGTACTGGGTGGGGACTGCTAGGCCCCTCCCATAGCTCTGCTCTCTCTCTCCTTATGCAGGGTGACTGGACTGGTCTCCGCCCCCTTCCTGTAGTGGGTGTGAACTGCTAGGCCCCTCCCATAGCTCTGCTCTCTCTCCTTGTGCAGGGTGACTGGTCTGGTCTCCGCCCCCTTCCTGTAGTGGGTGTGAACTGCTAGGCCCCTCCCATAGCTCTGCTCTCTCTCTCCTTATGCAGGGTGACTGGTCTGGTCTCCGCCCCCTTCCTGTAGTGGGTGTGAACTGCTAGGCCCCTCCCATAGCTCTGCTCTCTCTCTCCTTATGCAGGGTGACTGGTCTGGTCTCCGCCCCCTTCCTGTAGTGGGTGTGAACTGCTAGGCCCCTCCCATAGCTCTGCTCTCTCTCCTTGTGCAGGGTGACTGGTCTGGTCTCCGCCCCCTTCCTGTAGTGGGTGTGAACTGCTAGGCCCCTCCCATAGCTCTGCTCTTACTCCTTGTGCAGGGTGACTGGTCTTGTCTCCGCCCCCTTCCTGTACTGGGTGGGGACTGCTAGGCCCCTCCCATAGCTCTGCTCTCTCTCCTTGTGCATGGTGACTGGTCTTGTCTCCGCCCCCTTCCTGTACTGGGTGGGGACTGCTAGGCCCCTCCCATAGCTCTGCTCTCTCTCTCCTTATGCAGGGTGACTGGTCTGGTCTCCGCCCCCTTCCTGTAGTGGGTGTGAACTGCTAGGCCCCTCCCATAGCTCTGCTCTCTCTCCTTGTGCAGGGTGACTGGTCTTGTCTCCATCCCCTTCCTGTACTGGGTGGGGACTGCTAGGCCCCTCCCATAGCTCTACTCTCTCTCCTTGTGCAGGGTGACTGGTCTCGTCTCCGCCCCCTTCCTGTACTGGATGTGGACTGCTAGGCCCCTCCCATAGCTCTGCTCTCTCCCCTTGTGCAGGATGACTGGTCTTGTCTCCGCCCCCTCCTGTAGTTTTCCTATAGTGGGTGGAGCCTGCTGGGCCCCTCCCACAACTCTGCTGTCTGCACAAGCTAGGTACCGCACACTTTTTTACAAGGTAACATCTGGGGTTGCAAAGGCATTTGGTGCACACAAAGTAAATTTCTAACATTTGCGGCGATTTTATGTAAAGGAACGTTTTCTGTGCCCGGAGCTCAGCTTTTAAAAATAAAGGGCTTCACCACGAGGGAGAAATGTGGGCTGTAAGGCGAGATCTTGTAAGTGCCTCATCCTACGCTCTGATGCCAAACCATCTGCAGCCCGAATCGCAGAGCGCAGGCTGTCTCCGGCTGATTAGGAAGCTGAATTAGGAAAGATGGCAATTGTTGAACGGATCCCAAAGCGCTTCATCTCCCCCACTCATCATCCTTAGAAAACCCATTTAGTGTCATCTATGTATATATATAAAAAAAAAGATACAGAGATAATTAAAACTTCAGTACAGAAAACGGATCCGTAGGGGGCTGTCAGTGGAAGGCGGCGGATCCGAAGAATGAAGAGCATCGCTCCAATGTACTGAGGAGGCGATTCTCTCTTAGATTGTAAGCTCTTCAGACCCTGGGTGCAGGTAGTCTTTAACATGTATCACCTTATTATGGAATGTGAAGAGCTGCACAAAATGTTACTATTAGATAGAAGAGCAACCAACCCCCCCCCCCCACCCCCCTCCCCCCACTGCATCATGTGATCAGACCTGCTCAGACTTGCCATGGCGCGGGGGGGGGGGGGGAGCCTTGGCACAAATCTTCCACGTTTGATTGGATGTTGAGGCCACGAAGACCGCCAGTTCTTGCTAACGGAGCGTCCGATATCACCAGCCTGCTCATTGGGCCTCATCACACCCTACCTGGGCTCTGCTTTACTTGTACGCTGCCTAAGCTCCTCCCCTTCTGCTCTCAGTGCCTGAAGCATGTTGTACCGAATTTTGCTGTCAGTTTTAGAGGGGGCTGCACACATGTCACAGCCGCAATCAGTCCCAGGACAAGGTCATCTAGAGACCAGGGGGAACATGCCAAACTGTGCCCCTCTCCCCCCAAGATGTATCAACAAAAATCCCCCTTCCAAAAAAAAAAAATAATTGAGCACCATTCTGAATATGCTTATCCTCTAAGCATTAATACCCCCTCCTCCCAGGACAAACCCCCCCCCCTGCTGAAATCCCCCCTCCCAGTACAAATCTCTGCACCCCTTCCAGCTCAAATTCTCTCTGTCCCCAAATTCCCCCGCCCCCCCAAAAAAATCACTGCACCTAGCACAAATCCTCTACCCCTCAAATTTCTCACCCCCCCCCCCACTCAACACAAATTCCCCACCCAAATCCCCCCAAATTCCCTCTCCTAATCATCCATACTAGCACAAATCCCCCCCCCCCAAAAAAAAACCCAGCTCAAGCTACTGGAGCTCAAATTCCCCTCCTAGCACAATTTCCCTCCCCCTCTACCATATATCACTTCTAGCACAACCCCCCCCCCCCCCCCTCTAGCACAAATCCTCCTCCCCTATCCCCCAGCCCATCACAAATCACTACTCCTAGCACCCCCCCCCCCCCCCAAATTTCTCCTCCTAGAACAATTCTTACCCCCCTGCAGCCCTCCAAATTATCCCCTACCAAACACAAATCCCATCCCCTCCCCCCAATCTCCCGGTGGCACCAAAATAGACAAAATGCCTCCTTACTGCCTGCCAAAATGCCCTCTAGAAAGGGAACATGGGTCGCTCCTCAGAGGGAAATGTAAATGAGTCTTATGAGCCCCCCCCACTACCTCCTAACCGCAAGTGTAATCTTCGCCTGTGGATGGAAATCACTCGCTGTGATAATTTTATTTATTAGGTTTTCCAACGGTACAGAAAAAAGGAAACATTATACAACCCTAAAGGAACTAATAAAAAATAAGGGCAAAAACATATAATGATGATCTACTATCAGCACAATGATGAGGCGTATGACAGATCGCAGGAATGTCTAGTCCTCCGGTGTGATCATTTTCATGGATTTTGTTTTTTTTATATTTTTGTTTTGCGGATAGCGTGATTGACACAGATATCTGAAAAGGATTTGAGGGACATTGACAAGGAACAAATTATAATGGCGAGATGACCGAGTCAGAGAAGCTCCAAAACTGCAGCTCTTGTGGCATGTTCCCAGTCTGCATTGGTCAGAAACGACCAAAAGTGGTCCAAGGAGAACCTAAGAACTGATGACAGAGTCATGGGTGGCCAAGGCTCTTTGATGGAGGTGGGGGAGGGAAGACTCATTGATGGAGGTGGGGGGGAAGACTCATTGATGGAGGTGGGGAGGGAAGGCTCATTGATGGAGGTGGGAGGGAAGATTCATTGATGGAGGTGGGGAGGGAAGGCTCATTGATGGAGGTGGGGAGGGAAGGCTCGTTGATGGAGGTGGGGAGGAAAGGCTCGTTGATGGAGGTGGGGAGGGAAGGCTCATTGATGGAGGTGGGGAGGGAAGGCTCGATGATGGAGGTGGAGGGAAGGCTCGTTGATGGAGGTGGAGGGAAGGCTCGTTGATGGAGATGAGGAGGGAAGACTCGTTGATGGAGGTGGGGAGGGAAGGCTCGTTGATGGAGGTGGGGAGGGAAGGCTCATTGATGGAGATGAGGAGGGAAGACTCGTTGATGGAGGTGGGGAGGGAAGGCTCATTGATGGAGGTGAGGGAGGGAAGGCTCATTGATGGAGGTGGGGGAGGGAAGGCTCATTGATGGAGGTGGGGAGGGAAGGCTCATTGATGGAGGTGGGGAGGGAAGGCTCATTGATGGAGGTGGGGAGGGAAGGCTCATTGATGGAGGTGGGGGAGGGAAGGCTCATTGATGGAGGTGGGGGAGGGAAGGCTCATTGATGGAGGTTGGGAGGGAAGGCTCATTGATGGAGGTGGGGAGGGAAGGCTCATTAATGGAGGTGTGGAGGGAAGGCTCATTGATGGAGGTGGGGAGCGAAGGCTCATTGATGGAGGTAAAGAGGGAAGGCTCATTGATGGAGGTAGAGAGGGAAGGCTCATTGATGGAGGTGGGGAGGGAAGGCTCATTGATGGAGGTGGGGAGGGAAGGCTCATTGATGGAGGTGGGGAGGGAAGGCTCATTGATGGAGGTGGGGAGGGAAGGATCATTGATGGAGGTGGGGAGGGAAGGATCATTGATGGAGGTGGGGAGGGAAGGCTCATTGATGGAGGTGGGGAGGGAAGGCTCATTAATGGAGGTGTGGAGGAAAGGCTCATTGATGGAGGTGGGGAGGGAAGGCTCATTGATGGAGGTGGGGGAGGGAAGGCTCATTGATGGAGGTGGGGGAGGGAAGGCTCATTGATGGAGGTGAGGGAGGGAAGGCTCATTGATGGAGGTGGGGGAGGGAGGGCTCATTGATGGAGGTGGGGGAGGGAGGGCTCATTGATGGGGGTGGGGAGGGAAGGCTCATTGATGCAAGTGGAGAGAGAAGGCTCATTAATGGAGGTGGGGAGCGAAGGCTCATTGATGGAGGTGGGGAGCGAAGGCTCATTGATGGAGGTAGAGAGGGAAGGCTCATTGATGGAGTTGGGGAGGGAAGGCTCATTGATGGAGGTTGGGAGGGAAGGCTCATTGATGGAGGTGGGGAGGGAAGGCTCATTAATGGAGGTGTGGAGGGAAGGCTCATTGATGGAGGTGGGGAGCGAAGGCTCATTGATGGAGGTAAAGAGGGAAGGCTCATTGATGGAGGTAGAGAGGGAAGGCTCATTGATGGAGGTGGGGAGGGAAGGCTCATTGATGGAGGTGGGGAGGGAAGGCTCATTGATGGAGGTGGGGAGGGAAGGCTCATTGATGGAGGTGGGGAGGGAAGGATCATTGATGGAGGTGGGGAGGGAAGGATCATTGATGGAGGTGGGGAGGGAAGGCTCATTGATGGAGGTGGGGAGGGAAGGCTCATTAATGGAGGTGTGGAGGAAAGGCTCATTGATGGAGGTGGGGAGCGAAGGCTCATTGATGGAGGTGGGGAGGGAAGGCTCATTGATGGAGGTGGGGAGCGAAGGCTCATTGATGGAGGTAGAGAGGGAAGGCTCATTGATGGAGGTGGGGAGGGAATGCTCATTGATTGAGGTAGAGAGGGAAGGCTCATTGATGGAGGTGGGGAGGGAAGGCTCATTGATGGAGGTGGGGAGGGAAGGCTCATTAATGGAGATGGGGGGGGTCATTGGTGGAGATGGGGAGGCTGGCCTGTATAGTTTGATCCAATAGAAGAGCTGCTGGAGCTCAAAATGCTGAAAAGGTGAATGGCGGTTCTGATAGAAAGATGTCAACACACAGAGTATTGCAATTTGTTGTGTATGGGGCTGTGTAGCTGTAGACCGGCCAAGGTGCCCATGCTGACCATGTCTACGGCCAAAAGTGCCTACAATGGGCATGTGAGCATCAGAACTGGACCACAGAGCAATAGAAGAAGGTGGCCTGGTCTAATGAATTCAAGAATGATTTGAGGAACACAACAGAGTTTGAGGCGTTGATTTGGCCTCTAAATTCTCCTGATCTCAATCCAATCGATCATCTGTGGGATTTGCTGGAAAAACAAGTCCAATCCATGGAGGCCCCACCTCACAACTCACAGGACCTATTAGATCTGCTGATGGCTTGGTGGCAGATACCATCAGCATACCTTCAGGGGTCTAGTGGAGTCCATGCCTTGAGGGGTCAGGGCTGATCTGGAGGCAAAAGGAGGACCTACTACAATGTTAGGTGGACGGTCATAATGGCCGATCGGTGTATATCATTATAATGTTATTATTTTGTGAAATTCTAACCTGTGGGAAGGGGGCTCGCCCCAAAGTAAGATGGACGGGATCCCCGTCAAGCCTCAACAAGCAACACAAGATAAATTCGGCAAATTCCTCGCCAACTCCGCCTCGTGCAGTAACGATCCCGCTTCGATGAAAGACTCAGATTAACAAGTTTTATACTCGATCTGACAAAGCCCCAGGCGCAAAATTAAACGCAGGAAAATCAAAACAGTCTGTTTTCTCTTACACAGGCGATCGATTGCGGAACGCAGCAGTTATTAACCCTCGAGTGCGAGCTTTGGGAAGACTCCGGATACTCCACCCCATCAAAAAGGACAAACGGCGGAAAACACAACACGCCTAACAACTCCAAACCCCTCTTTAAATCACAGGAGAGCAGCTGATATGAAGACCCGACACCCTGACAAACCTCGGGCTCATTATTATTATACAGGATTTGTACAGCGCCAGCAGTTTGCGCTGCACTTCAGAATATGCGGGGAGACGGTACAGAGGGCTCCATGCAGACTGACAGCACAGTTCACACAGCAGCCAGAAGAGAAAAGGCTGCATTTGCATTGCGGGAATTAATCCGCTTCAGGTAGAGACACTAAAAACAGAATAAACAAGCTCAGGGCCTGAAGTTTAAGGCAGAACTCCAGAAAAAAAAAGAAGATAAACATAAACAGCCCATTAAAAGATAATATAAAACATGTTTTTAATGTAATATTGAAATTTCCCATGCAGTGCTTTTTTTCTGCCACTAGATGTCCTCATTCCAATGATCATCATCATTCAACCCACTTCCTCTGAGCCCAGGTTGTCCTGGACCCAACCCAGACACTAAGGATGGGCTCAGACACGTTCGCAGCTCCATGTGCCCCGCGCCCGCCAGGAAGCTGACACTGCACAGCGCTAATCATAGGCAGTGAGACATTTGCGGCTGCACAGACTGAGAAATGCCTCGCTGCCTGTAATTAATGCTGCAGAGTGTCAACTTCCTGGGGGGCGCCTTCAGTTGCCAACCTGCCAGAGCTCATCCCTACCAGACACTGAAAGTGATGAGCTCTTCTCTCCATCACTCTGCTCTCTCTACCTATCAGCATGCTTCTTGTCAGCACATGAGCCAATTGGCTCCTGACGCTGCTTCTTCCTCTCCCAGTCTGAGCTCTGTTGTACAGGCACTGCAAGAGGCTGATATCAGGTCACGTTCAGATACTTGTGCTATTTGCATATAAAAAAAATAAACTTAATTACGTCTTCTATATTGGTGGCTTACCAGTCCTGTGGTGGCTGCATTGGTTTTTATTCTTCTGTTACTTCCGCCTGGTGATCCTGCCAGTAACACACTTCCTGTCCTCGGGTGACAACGCCGGTCACACTGAGGCAGGAAGTGTGTTAGGACTACACAACGCTTCTCGGTTTCCTTATCTCCATAACAAAGGGGGAGGGGTTCTGCTGTCCACAGAAAGAACCTGAGACAATGTAACTGATGGGAGTGCAGGACGTTATCAGCTTGCTGGATTTCTGGCAGGATCACCAGGACGGTTTGTACTTATTGAACAGATATGACAAAACAATTTAAAGTGGATTTTTACCAGACCAATCGGGGCAAATCCAAGAAATTTTATTGTTAGGATTCCATACACTTCAATGTTTCAATTACATAAACGTTTAAACATATGGATACAATTATTTTATCGATCAGACCTCGTTCACACATATATCTAGAAGGTTCCATGTAAATCCAAGTAGTCCAGATTTCCAGCGGAAAATAATATACAGCCCCCCCAAGCCTGCCTCCGGCGTTATGTGCGGCAGATTTTACAACTCATAAACATAAATTGTGGAGCGGCTCGGAATATTATTGATTTATCGATCCGCCAACGGTTTTACTCGCGAGCTCAGTACTCGGGGGACTCATAATGGTGGATGAACCAGTCTAAGCCGCGATGTTCCATATCCATCATAATTACAGCCGGCCAATTATCAGCAACGCAGGGAATGCGACAATAAAGCGGAAGATGGGCCAACTATGATATCGCTCTTCTGCGTCTGAATATATCACATTCCTGAATATCACCATGAGAAGCCCCGCCTCTGCACCTCTGCAACAGACCCAATTCACAAAGCTCCAACACAAGGATAAGGATCCTTATTTATGAGACTTTCATTTTCAAATCTCATTCAATTCATTAAAAAAACTGTCTCCAGTGAATGGATAGGAAGTGATGTCACCGCTCTCTAGTGAATGGATAGGCTGTATTTTCAGTGATGTCATCAGTCTCTAGTGAATGGATAGGTTGCATTCTCAGTGATGTCATCGCTCTCTAGTGATTGGATAGGCTGCATTCTCAGTGATGTCATTGCTCTCTAGTGAATGGATAGGCTGCATTCTCAGTGATGTCACCGCTCTCTAGTGAATGGATAGGCTGCATTCTCAGTGATGTCACCGCTCTCTAGTGAATGGATAGGCTGCATTCTCAGTGATGTCACCGCTCTCTAGTGAATGGATAGGCTGCATTCTCAGTGATGTCACCGCTCTCTAGTGAATGGATAGGCTGCATTCTCAGTGATGTCACCGCTCTCTAGTGAATGGATAGGCTGCATTCTCAGTGATGTCACCGCTCTCTAGTGAATGGATAGGCTGCATTCTCAGTGATGTCACCGCTCTCTAGTGAATGGATAGGCTGCATTCTCAGTGATGTCATCGGTCTCTAGTGAATGGATAGGCTGCATTCTCAGTGATATCATTGCTCTCTAGTGAATGTATAGGCTGCATTCTCAGTGCAGTAACAAAGGTGCATCTGAGCTCATTTGAACGCCATGGACTCCGGTGTTCATTTCAGGGTTAAACCTGTTTTTCTCTCATTTGCGGTGGTCAGCAGAGACTGAGCTGTAACTAAACATTTGAAAAACCTCCGGGAGAGGGGAAGGGTTCAGATTTAAATTACAGAATCCACCGAAAGCAGAAATTACCTCTGTGCATTGGGAGTGCGGCCTTTGTTTTCCAAAAATATTACCAGAGGCAGAAACGCAGATTAATTCTTCAAAGAGCGTAAGAACCTGACCCCCCGTTCATCACAGATCCCTCTTCATCCTATCGCTTTGTAGAGATCAAACACCAGCGGGCACCATGCCGATTTCTAGCATCCTGCACCGTTGGACCCGAAATTGGCTGAGTACATAATGTACGAGGCCTGTGAATGCCGCAAAGATTGATGTGAATGGATACGGCCCGGAGAGAGCCCAAATCAGCTTCCCCATCTATGTTCATACAGGAATGCAAACATTGTGCATAGCCAAGCTGAGCTCTGTCCCTTCCCATCAGCAGAGATCACATAATAAAGTGCTTCAGCTCAGGTGACCAGCACCACAGGGAGCTTGAAGCAGCATGTTCTCCAGGAGGGTAGTTTAGCCCTTCTATGGCTCTTTGTTTATCCACCCAAGCAAGGCAGTCAACTGAGCCTTTAGTTGTTACTATAGCAAAAGTCAGTTTTAAAGAAACCTGTAAAGTTAATGACCTGCAAACATGGCTCTCCTATACTCTTATATCTCAGCTGGAGGGCACTGAACTCAGGGCACACTATAATACAAATACCAACCCATGAGGAACCCAATATAATACAAATTCCAACCCACGAGGAACCCAATAAAATACAAATACCAACCCATGAGGAACCCAATATAATACAAATACCAACCCACGAGGAACCCAATATAATACCAACCCACGAGGAACCCAATATAATACAAATACCAACCCATGAGGAACCCAATATAATACAAATACCAACCCACGAGGAACCCAATATAATACCAATACCAACCCACGAGGAACCCAATATACTACCAATACCAACCCACGAGGAACCCAATATAATACCAATACCAACCCACGAGGAACCCAATATAATACAAATACCAACCCATGAGGAACCCAAAACAATACAAATACCAAACCGTAAGGACACAATATAATAAAAATGACAACCCATGAGGAACTCAATATCATAGAATGTATATACCAACCCACGAGGAACCCAATATAATACAAATACCAACCCAGGAGGAACCCAATATAATACAAATACCAACCCACGAGGAACCCAATATAATACAAATACCAACCCACGAGGAACCCAATATAATACAAATACCAACCCATGAGAAACCCAATATAATATAATGCAAATACCACACAATGAGGATCGTTATTTAGTACAAATACCAACCCATTACAGAACCCAATATAATCTAATACAAATACCAACCCATGAGAAACCCAGTATAATATAATACAAATGCCACCTCATGAGGAAACCAATATAATACAAATGCCTACCCATGAGGAACTTTAATGTTGGCCATTCCCGCCTCATGCATCTCACTATTGCTGATTTGTGACTATGACACATATCCTTACCTCCCATTGGAGAGGCACAAGAAGGGGTGTGGCCAAGCTGGACCTTCCTTCCTAAAATCAGTTTTTGCATTTCTTAAAATGGACCTATCTGCAAATTTACAAGTCTGCATAAATCCTGACATTTACAGCAACAGTATCAGTTCTCAGAAGCTGTCCTTGAGCTCCAGTCGATGACTTTGGCTAGGCTGAGATGATGACATCATCCTGTAGGCAGGAGGAAGCATTTCCTTAGTCTCTTCTCCCCCAGTCACCAGACTGTACATTGTAACTTTGTAGCAAGTCACAAGGACAGAGGCTGCTCTGTGTCAGACATTTGTGAACACAGCCAGGAACTGATTGTGTCCTCTCTGAGCCAGCATCTCAGTCCAGGAAGTAGTAACCCTGGAGGATGCCTGAACAAAGATGGTGCCGTCTTCTAAGAAAAGCAGATGAAGGCATTGCAAGGATGAGAATTTCTGAACACACTACTTAGCCTGCTGCACTCAGCATGAAAAATATATCTGATGTTCGCTCTACTTTAAAGGAACAGTCAGGCATCACACACTCGGCCTTGTAAGTCGCATCACCCTTTAATGTGCGCTTCTCCTTGCGTCTGTCAGTTATGTTAGATTAAAAAAAAAAAACACATTTAGTTTCCCTAAAAACAAGTAGTAATTGCTGCCACTTACTTTGAGTGTTTTTTGATCTTTTTTACAAGCAGCTCTGAATTTTTTTAAATTTTTTTTTTTCCTTTTTTTTTTTTGGAAAACATCAAAAAAACGATTTCTTGCATCAGACAATGAGCAGACGCGCTACAATACAAATTAGCATGTACTAATCATCGCCTTCCAATCCGGCTCATTGTTGAGAAGACAGCGGGAGAGTCAGCGTGCTTCTAAGAGAAAAAAACCCAGTTACTTCAAACTTGCGTCTTCCGTAGTAACGCCGCCACCGCCGTTTGAACTGCTGACTTTGTTTCACATGAGAGAGTCTCAATGATTTCAAAAGTGTGGGGGGGGGGGGGATGGTAAAAAATAAACCGTATTTTACCATGGGGTAGAACGCTCTCCTCGGCGCACCTGCCAATCCGCCTCGCACGACGCACATGCCAGGGCCGCTGGAGAACTCTCGCACAATGGCCGCGAGTCAGGGGTCTCCATGGCGATGGATTTATTTGTGTTTACAAGTCGAGATGAAGCCCCCTCGGAAACCGCCCCCCCGCATGGCTCTGATTGGAGGAGCTGTCAGCTGGCACAAAGTGGAATAACAGCGTGTCACTCACTCGAGCGCGACTCTAATGACAAAAATCGCGGCTAATTTGGGAGCTTTGCGATGAAGGCCGATAGAGCTCCACCCGCGGAGAGCGCTGAGGTGGAAAGCTTCAGGGAACGCTAAATTTCGAGAACATAAATAATAAAATTAGTTAAGACGCAGCACGACGGCTTATTCAGATGATGTAACATTTTTGTTTTCAGTTTATAATGTTTTATAATGTTTTCGGTTTGTTACATGAGAAGATTTGTATCCATTTATAAAAATAAAGAAAAGGAAGCAACAAAGAAAACATTTGCTACATTGTGGGTTACAATGAGAACACTTTGTTACCGTATATACTCGAGTATAAGCCGAGTTTTTCATGCACATTTTTTTGTGCTGAAAATGCCTCCCTCAGCTTATACTCGAGTCAAGCACTTTTCTGGTGCAGAGAATGACATTTTCTGAACCGAATTTGGGGCCCCATATCTTGGGGCCACTTAATGCTAGGAGCCCCAAATTTGGCGAGCAAACCCAGTGGAACTACCCCTACAACATATCCAAAGCTGGGGTCCCTAACACCAAGTGGCCCCGAGATATGAGGCCCCAAATTTGGTTCAGAAAATGTCATTCTTTGCTGCAGAAAAGTGCTTGACATTTTCCAAACCGGCTTTGGAGTCCCGTATCTCGGGGCCACTTGGTGCCAGGGACCCCAAATTTGGTCTGCAAACCCAGTGGAACTAGCACTACAAGATATCGGGGCCACTTGGTGCTAGGAACCCCAGCTTTGGATATGTTGTAGTGCTAGTTCCACTGGGTTTGCACACCAAATTTGGGGGTCCTAGCACCAAGTGGCCCTGAGATACGGGGGCCTCAAATTTGGTCAACTGTGTCCATCTGCAGCCATGTCATTTCGGGACCCTTTGGGTCCAGAGACCCCAAAATTTTGGCTGCAACGGATCGTCATCGATCCGTGATCCGATCCGCGGAGGTTGATCCGTACGGGACACCCGCGATCCGCGGAGCGCTCTGTGGCCTCGGCCATAGGAAAGGCCTCGGCTTCGGCCTAGCTCCGGAGCGGCGGCCATCTTGGTACACCCGGCGGCCGTTTAGCACGTGATCGCTCCGTCAAATGACGGAGCGATCACTTGTAACAAACCGGCATCATGTCATGGCTCCTCTCTCCCCTCTGTGTACTGATCTGTACAGTGGAGGGGAGAGATTGGATGGCAGCAGTGCCAATACTCTGCAATGCCCTGCCAATACTCTGCAATGCTCTGCTGCAATAACCTGCCAATACTCTGCCATGCCCTGCCAATACTCTGCCATGCCCTGCCAATACTCTGCAATGCCCTGCCAATACTCTGCAATGCCCTGCCAATACTCTGCAATAACCTGCCAATACTCTGCAATAACCTGCCAATACTCTGCCATGCCCTGCCAATACTCTGCCATGCCCTGCCAATACTCTGCAATGCCCTGCCAATACTCTGCAATGCCCTGCCAATACTCTGCAATGCCCTGCCAATACTCTGCAATGCCCTGCCATACCCTGCCAATACTCTGCCATACCCTGCCAATAGTCTGCCATACCCTGCCAATAGTCTGCCATACCCTGCCAATAGTCTGCCATACCCTGCCAATAGTCTGCCATACCCTGCCATTAGTCTGCCATACCCTGCCAATAGTCTGCCAATACCCTGCCAATACCCTGCCAATATACCCTGCCAATATACCCGCCAATACCCTGCCAATACTCTGCCACACCCTGCCAATAGGGAGATTGTGGATATTACAGTGGGAGAGATTTTTTTTTAGTTGATCCAAAAATGATCCGAATCATGACTCCTGATCCGAGGAACGATCCGAACCATGAGTTTTTTGATCCGTCGCACCCCTAGCAGCTAGGGGGCATCTAGGGACCCTTAACTACTGAGTTCGGGGGACCTATGGCTGCAAATGGGCACAGTGAGGCATGCAAATGGGCATTGTTGACCCTCTTTTCCACTTACAGTAGCTGCGCATTTCTCACCCTAGGCTTATACTCGAGTCAATACGTTTTCCCAGTTTTTTGTGGTAAAATTAGGTGCCTCAGCTTATATTCGGGTCCGCTTATACTCGAGTATATACGGTATTTAAAATATTATAGTTACAATGTAAACACTGTTTGTTAAAATATTATAGTAAAAATGTAAACACTGTTAGTTACAATTTTATAGTGATATGATAATATTCTATGGAGGGGGCAGGGTGCTGTTCTCCAAAAAAT
Source organism: Aquarana catesbeiana (assembly GCF_042186555.1). Classification (NCBI taxonomy): domain Eukaryota; kingdom Metazoa; phylum Chordata; class Amphibia; order Anura; family Ranidae; genus Aquarana; species Aquarana catesbeiana. Next base: position 410,138,594 of record NC_133329.1, read on the forward strand.
TCAAAAGTGAATCCAAGGGACCCAAAGGTAATTGAAGCAATCTTCATGACTATTGTGAAGGTGGGCCATTAGATTTTCCATTCTCACCAGTGAGTTCTTGTACCCAATTGTTCATGGTGATGGTGATGGTGGATAAGTACCAATGTCTTGGGATAAGCGTTTTCATGACCAATACAATTATGAGAGGTAAAGTCTTATGCCACGTACACACGATCGGAATTTCGGCCCGCAAAAGACCGATGAGAGCTTTTCGTCGGAAAATGCGACCGTGTGTATGCTCCATTGGACTTTTGCTGGCTGAATGCCAGCAAAAGATTGGGAGCATGTTCTTAATTTTTCGGTCGGAAAAAGTTCCTATCCGAAAATGCAATCGTCTGTGGCACGTCTGTGGCAATTCCGACGTGCAAAATTCCTACGCATGCTCGGAAACAATTTGACGCATGCTCGGAAGCATTTAACTTCATTTTCTCGGCTCGTCGTAGTGTTGTACGTCACCGCGTTCTTGACGCCGTAATTTCTGAGAACTTTTGCGTGACCGTGTGTATGCAAGGCAAACTTGAGCGGAATCCCGTCGCAAAAGCCATCATATCTTTTTCCGACGAGAAGTCTGATCGTGTGTACGCGGCATTAGAGGTATGAGAATATTATCCCAGCAGGATCAACAATAGGGCTATACTGGTAGAGTTGCTTTACCCAGTCGTTTATGGTGGTGGTGATGCTGGTGGTTGATCAGCACTAGTGCCTTGGGATAAGGGTTTGCATGGCCAATACAATAGAGAGAGGTAAAGTCTTAGATATATGATCCCAGCAGGGCTAACAATAGAGTACTAGTAACTATAGTAACTATACTGGTAGAGTTGGTTCTTGTACCCAATCGTTTATGGTGGTGGATGAGCACCAGTGTCTTGAGATAAGGGTTTGCATGGCAAATACAGTAAAGAGAGGTAAAGTCTTAGACATATGGGAATATGATCCCAGCAGGATCAACAATAGGGCTATACAGTAGAGTTGCTTCCTGTACCCAATCGCTTATGGTGGTGGTAGTGCTGGTGGTGGAAAAGCAATAGTGCCTTGGGATAAGGGTTTGCATGGCCAATACAGTAAAGAGAGGTAAAGTCTTAGAGATATGGGAATATAATCTCAGCAGGATCAACAATAGGGCTATACTGGTAGAGTTAGCTCTTGTACCCAGTCATTTATGGTGGTGGTGGTGCTGGTTGAGCATTAGTGTCTTGGGATAAGGGTTTGCATGGCCAATACAATAGAGAGAGGTAAAGTCTTAGATATATGATCCCAGCAGGACTAACAATAGAGCTATAATGGTAGAGTTGGTTCTTGTACCCAATCGTTTATGGTGGTGGTGGATGAGCACCAGTGTCTTGAGATAAGGGTTTGCCTGGCAAATACAGTAAAGAGAGGTAAAGTCCTAGAGATATGGGAATATGATCCCAGCAGGATCAACAATAGGACTATACTGGTAGAGTTGCTTCCTGTACCCAATCGCTTATGGTGGTGGTAGTACTGGTGGTGGAATAGCAATAGTGTCTTGGGATAGGAGTTTGCATGGGCAATACAGTAAAGAGGTAAAGTCTTAGAGATATGGGAATATAATCTCAGTAGGACCAACAATAGGGCTATACTAGTAGAGTTGCTTCCTGTACCCAATCGTTTATGGTGGTGCTGGATGAGCACTAGTGTTTTGGGATAGGGGTTTGCATGGCCAGTACAATAGAGAGAGGTAACGTTTTAGATATATGGAAATATGATCTAACAATAGAGCAATACTGGTAGAGTTGGTTCTTGTACCCAATTGTTTATGGTTTTGGTGGATGAGCACCAGTGTCTTAGGATAAGGGTTTTTTTGGCCAGTACAAAAAAGAGAAGTAAAGGCTTATGGGATATGGGAATATGATTTGGGAAGGATCGAATATAGGGCTATATTGGGAGGGTTGGTTGTGGATGCATCCAAGACAAAAGAAGTAGATAGAAAATATTGAATCCAAGAGCTGCTTGATACATGGGCACCTCCACCACACATTTAACATAACGCCTTTGGGTGTATTTCAGCGCCAGCAGAGGGAAGATGTTGTTGAAAAAAATCTTTGTGCGAGTTTCGTCCCCAGCTCCCATGCAGATTGGGCAATGTAGTAGGGGCTCTGACCTCAATACAAGGTTGTATAGCAGACAAACAGTGGTTTGAGCACTGGCAAAGAAGTTCAAAAGCTGTATAGGGCCTTCAAAGGGAGCTTGGTAGCCATTGTGAAACTGGAAATAATGGAAGAATTTCCCTAATGGTGGGATCGGGACTGGGAGGAGATCTTGCAGAGGTTTATAGCCCGCAGTGGCAAAGACCTAATAGATGGGTGAGGGTCAATCACATTGCCATTAAAGTAAGGTGGGATTGTGCACTCTAGGGGGAGGGGTGGGATTTATTCCCAGTTTAAGGGGTTCATTCTTTGGCCACTCTAAAGACTAACACAAGGTTGGAAATAAATAGGCAATTCAAAGACAATGCAAGCATTTCCTTTGTCTTGCCTGGCCTCTTCATCCTGCTGATACCTAACCAGGCTCTTAGGGGTCACTGAAGATGGTGCTTATACAGGAGCACTGAGAGCCTGGTTACTTTGTACCTTCTTTGGGAAAAATCAGTGATGATACAATGGGGAAAAGAAAGACACAGAAAAGGATGATCGACTCTCATGCTGTTCCAACATGGCTGATCCAGAAAAGGCAAATCTCAAAGAGCAAGCTGACAATTTACCACGCCATCCACAGAAAATCCCCTCCCCACTCAGTCAGTGGCATTAGACTTAATCCTTGTATCTATCATCCAACAATCAATCTCCCAATTAGAGATGGATATGCCAGTTCTAACAAGAAAGACTGCACATCCTCGTTTCTGACTGGTGTACGAGGACTTTCAGCCCCTTTACAGCAGATTTCAGAGAGGACGAGCCAATCAGCTGTTCTGTAGTGCAAAAGAGGTGAGAGCAGAGTGGCAGAAAGATGAGCTCACCAGTCTGCTGTTTCTCCTTCTCTGTCCAATCACAGGCTGGGAGAGAGGCAAGACCTGTAAGTGTTGCTAAAGTGCATCAGAGAATAAGGATGTATATGCTGTGTGGCAGAGCTGTGTAAATCTCAGGACTGGAGATAAAATTGTTTTTCTACATCAGCCTTTCTCAACTTTTTTCAACACCCTTGAAATAAGTTTTTGGTCTCAGAGAACCCCTGCAAAAAAAATGACTTTATTTACAACTCATGATACATTAGTGTGATGGTCAGTGGGAAGAATACTCCTTACCACTTGTGGTCATTGGGAAGAATGAATCCCTTGTAGATAGATAATAAGATGAATGGTGTCGGTGGGAACTTATCTGAGAGGCAGGAATTGCCCATTGCTCAAGGAACCCCTAGCACCATCTAGAGAAGCCTTTTTCAACCAGGGTGCCCAGGCACCCCGAGGTGCCTTGAGGTTTCATCAGGGGTGCCTTGGCAAAATGCTTAAAAATTGCCCCAAAATTGTATACAAGCCAGCAGATGGATGAAACCCGCCTTTCAGTTTCACAAAGCCACAGGTTTTCATTGTGCACCACCACCACCTCTCAGCTGCCAACTTGGGCGGCACAGTGGTGTAGTGGGTAGCACTTTCGCCTAGCAGTAAAATGGGTCGCTGGTTCGAATCCTCAACCACGACACTACCTGCCTACAGTTTGCATGTTCTCCCTGTGCTTGCGTGGGTTTCCTCCGGGTACTCCGGTTTCCTCCCACACTCCAAAGACATGCTGGTAGGTTAATTGGCTTCTGTCTAAATTGTCCCTAGTATATGAATGTAAGTTAGGGACCTTAGATTGTAAGCTCCTTAAGGGTAGGGACAGATGTGAATGTACAATGTATATGTAAAGCGCTAAATTGACGGCGATATACAAGTACCTGAGATAATAATAATAACCTCCTAATGACCAATGGCACCATCATTTGATAAGGAGGATGTCAGCTGCCTGAATATCATCCTCGTTTGACCCTCCCTTGCCTCTTCTCCATCAGCTTTGGGGTCTCATTAGCTAAGAGATGGAGAAAAACCGAGGGAGAAGAAAAACATTGGAATACTAGTCAGTACCATTTTTAAAAAAATGTATTTGCTTTGAAAGAATACATCACCTCTAAGGTTGGGTGTCTTACATTTATTGATGTTGCTGCGTTACATAAAACTATTTAGTTTATTATTAATTAGAATGGGGCGCCTCAAGACTGTCCATAATTTTGGAGGGTGCCTCGAGATTGTCTAAAATTTTAGACAAAGGGTGCCTTGAATGAAAAAAAAGGTTGAGAAACACTGCTCTAGAGGAACCCCGGACTATATATATTTTATCTGAGTGGTTCGCTGTTTGCCTGAAGTGTAGCTTTGAATTCAAAGAATTCCGATATATTGTAGCTGACACAATGTAGCATTAAGAGCTTCCCGACCTCTGCACCCTCTCAGCACTCCTTTAATGTGATGGAACATCCGCACAGCACAGACACCAGCTACAAAGTATCTGCAGATCACACAGAGCCCCGGATGAGAACAGATGGGGGAACGTGGGACTCCTCAGACTCCTACATATCCCTCCAGAAAGTCACTGGCACATTCATCCACAAGAACACTTGTTTTTGTGCTGCAGGAAAGTCTTCCCTCTTATAAACATTCGTTCTGCTATATAAAAAAAAACAGGACATCACAAAAAGAAAGATTTAAAGTGTTACTAAACCCAGAACCTGCAGTCACTATATCTGGTCTCCCCCAGTACACAGGACATAAAAACGCAATTATTTTAGTAAATATAAACTGCTAAATACCTTTTTCTCATCAGCAGTATATATAGCAGTCTTGTGACTTGTATCAGTCTCTGCTTTAAAGCTTGTAGGAGTTTTCATTCTCCCCTGATCCTCTGTGTGGACAGTGCTGATTGGCCCTGTGCTGATCACCTGACCTCTCCCAAGAAAACAAAAAAAAAACTCTAGCAATACACACCAAACTGAGCATGTGCAGCCTGACTCCTAATGCTGTGTTCCATCAGGAGACGGGTTGGAGACAGTTAAAGAAGGGGAGGATCAGAGAAGACATGATCACACAGCCTTTATACACAATGCGGAGGGTTAACCCCTTAGGTTCCACAGCAGCAGCAGCCCGTCCATACGGGGCGTAACGGCGCAGCCCCCCTAATCCATGCCCCCGGACCCTAATTTACATGCAGGGCGCGGGACACATGGATTCCAATGGGATTTTTTGTTTGTTTTTTTTAGAAGCACATGATTAGATCCGTCGATTCTAATTGGCTTCAAAAAGGGTTGTGAGACAATAGCGAATTAATATTCGCTATTGTCTTCCTGTTTTTCCAACCCGGCCAATCCCGCTTCAGGAAGCAGGTTCTGAGACCCGATTGGCCTGAGAGGAGAAGCGATTCTATTGGACGCCGAGATGGAGGAGGGAGGAGACACAGGGAAGCCGCAATGCTGTGAAGCCTAGGAAGGATGAGACGCAGGGTGAAGAAGCTGCGACTTAGATGTGCGGGGACCGATCGACTGATCAACGGGGGGGGGGGGGGCACACGAAGCCCGACTGACCGCCGGGGGGGGGGGGGGAAGGGGTGGCCTTGGATAGGTTGCCCCACCCCAAAAAAATACCACCAGCCCCCAGTGGGGGCCATTGAGTAGAACAAGCATGCTTTACTACATATACAGACTGATTTTACTGTTGATGGTTTAATAACACATTCAATTTTCTGCATTTATCAAATTCATAGACCATCCTGGGGTTGTGAGGTCCCAGAAGACACCCAACACCCGGTCCTGTATGGCTAATTCCTGGTAAGGGCTCAACCTTCAAACAGCCCTCCTGCAGTAAGAGACACCAACAAATTGATCAAATTAAAGGGTCATTCCATCTAGAACTGATATGTCAGGGTTTGCCAGATACCGAGTACCAACCTCTGCACACCTACTATGCCCATTGTGGGTAGGGAGGACACTGGACCTGAACCTAGCACCCGTTTGCCGTTCACCAAATAAATCGGCCCTAATTAACCAGTTTGCCAGCCTGTATCCCTAGGTTGTAATATAAAATAAATAAATAAATAAATCACATAGGACACAATCAGGTTGAGCTGGATGGCCCGGTGTCTTTAATCAACCCTACCAACTATTTAAGTAAAAAAGGGGAAAAATGGGCTCAACTCGTTCGTGGCAGGTGATGGATATCTGGGGTCCCCCTATTATTAAGAGGGCTTCCAGATTAAACTATAATCCCCAGCCACATATCATTCTTGGGGGCTCAGAGGCCCTTGACCATCAATGTTGGGACACAGCGTCTTAAAAAGGAGGAAGGGTGTGGGCTATCCTCCCTTTCCTGGGCACTTAGACTGCATGGCTGGAATATTACAGGGAACCCTGCACAGTCCATTCCTTTTTTTTAAATGTATTTATTTTTAAGTTAAAAATTGTAACCATTTTAAGACCCCAAAACGTATACGGTTGATCCATTGTGGTTTTGAAGTAGTTTACCGGGGGTTAGGGTTGAAGCTATCAACCCTAACCCCGGTATTTTTTTTCCCAGTTGATAAAAGCGATCCGAGCAGCTAATTAGCCGCTGGGTCGCTCTTGGAAGCAGTCAGAGGGGTTGTCTCTGCCCCCCCCCCCCCGCTAGTGTTTCTTGGGCTTACCTTTGGCAGTTAACATGGCTGGTCACAGAGCGGAGGAGAGACCAGATCATCTCTCTTCACCTCTATGATCTTGGAGGACCGGAGCGACATCACAACAACTCTTCCGGTCTAGGGCAGATGTAAACTTTTTTAAAGCATTAGAAAATGTTTTGTTTTTTTCTCCTCGATCTAATGCTTTCAAAAAGGTAGGAGGAGAGATTTGGGGTTTTATAGACCTCAAATGTCTCCATAAAGAGGACCTCTCATCCCTTATTTCTATCACGAGGGATGTTTACATTTCTTGTGATAGGAATAAAAGTGATAATAAATAAATGAAAAGGGACAATGTAAAAAAAAAAAAAAATAATAATAATAATTTAAAATAATGTTTAAATCGCCCCCATCCCCGCAGAAGCGAACGCATACGTAGGTTGCGCCCACATATGTAAATGGTGTTCACACCACACATGTGAGGTATTGCCACAAACATTATAGCAAGAGCAATAATTCTACCCCTAGACCTCCTCTTTAGCTCTGACCTGTAAACAAAAAAAAAAATGTAAAGCATGGCCTATGGAGATTTTTAAGTATCGTAGTTTGTCGCCATTCTGTGAACGTGCACAATTTATGAAGCGCGACATGTTATTAGGTATCCATTTACTCTGCATAACCTCATCTTTTATATTTTATAGGGATTGGGTATTATATTGTGTATGTGTGCATTAAAATTCATTAAAGTATATTTTCTTTCAAACATTTGCATTTGAAAAACTGCTGCGAATATACCGCGTGACCTAAAAAAAAAAATTGCAAAACCCGCCATTTTATTCTCTAGGGTCTCTGCTCAAAAAAAAAAAAAAAATAATTGGGGGTTCTAAGTAATTTTCTTTTCCCTCCGTAAACACAACATACTAGAAGTCTATTCCAGTGGGCAAGTCCTGAGAGACTTCTGCTTGACCTCCAGGAAGAGACTTCTCCACCAGGAATATCTGATGTTAATTAGTGTTGACCTCTTATAGATCTTCCAGTGAATGTCATCTGTCATGTTAAATGGTCCATTTCTTCAACAAGAAGAGAGAAAACACGAGTGTTTCCTGTGTGCTTTTACAGGTCACAGGGTGGAAGTGACACTATAGGGGAAATTTCTCCACAGCTGCGATACGTGGTCATTCTGAGCGGACGCTGGCAACGCATCTCTCTGTGAAGCCCCTAATGTGCAAGCTTTGCTAAAGCAAGAGCTCAGACTGCTCTATTGATGGATCCGCAATGAACTGCAAAACCGGATACATTTCTCAACTGTATCGCTTTAGTTACAGAACCAGCACAGGGAAGAGGCAATTACATTATTGATTAAACACCTAAACCACATGCATGGGCGCCAATTCAGATACGTTCACAGCAAAAGAAAACATGTGGCGATATAAAAAGCTGCCTTTGTCAACACATACCACAACCTGAACCGAAAAATGTGTTTATTGACTGTCCTACTAAATACCATTGTTGCCAGAACAGTATACGGGGGAATCTTTTAAAACTACATTATACGAGCAAAAGTCTACAGACCCTCAACCATTATTTCTCTCTGAGCTTGTTGGACATCTAATTCCAGAATCATGGGCAGCAATATTGAGTTTCCCCCACCCCATGGCCATTAATATGGAGTTGCCCCCCCTTGTGGCTAGAAAAACCTCCACTTACCTGGAAAGGCTTTCCAAAACATTTTGGAGGGTGTCTGTGGGAATTTGTGCCAATTTTTTGAGGTCTGGATGAGAAGACCTAGCTCACACACTGGGCCTCACGTTGGGCACCAAAAATAAGAGACCTGGCTCACAATTGGAGCCCCAAAGGTGTTCAGTAGGGTTGAGGTCAGGGTTCTCTGCAGGGCACTTGAGTTCCTCCACACAAAACTGGTCAACCATGTCTTTATGGATCCGGACATCACATCCTAAAAACCACTGTTCCCCATGGCTGATAATATAGAGTGGTTTTCCTTTGTGGCCTCAACTCTTCTGCAAAGGCTTTCCACAAGATTTTGGAGGGTGTCTGTGGGAATTTGTCCCCATTTGGGAGGTCAGGTACTGATGTCGTTGGATTAAAAGACCTGGCTCACCATTGATGTCTCAATTCATCCCAAAGGTGTTCAGTAGAGTATAGGTCAGGGCTCTATGCAGGACATATCAATTCCTCCACACCAACTGGCCAAACTATGTCTTTATGGAGTTGGCTTTATACACAGGGTTACAGTCATGGTGGGACAGAAAAGGGTCTTCACCAAACTGTTACTACAAGGTTCAGTTGGTGTACGTTCTACTCCAAAACTGAGGCCATTAATTTGGAGATGACCCCATTCCTAAACCGTGGCCATTTATATGGAGTTGCTCCCTCCAACACATTCACCATCAATATGGAGTTTCCCCCCTCCATTTCCTCATGACCATTAAAATGAAGTTGCTCCACCTTTGTGGTTCTAACATCCTTCACTCCTCTGGACAGACTTTCCACAAGATTTTGGAGGGTGTCTATGGAAATTTGTGACCGTTTGTGACGTCAAATGCTGATATTGGATGAGAAGACCTCGGTCACCATTGGCGTTCCAGTTCACCCCAAAGGTGTTCAGTAGGGTTGAGGTCAGGGCTCTTTACAGGACACCTAAGTTCCTCCACACCAAGCTGGTCAAACCATGTCTTTATGGAGCTGGCTTTGTACACAGTCATGTTGGAACAGAAAAGGGTCTTCATCAAACTGTTACCAAAAGGCTGCATGTGCACAATGGTCTACGATGTCTTTGTATGATGGAGTATTACCATGACCCTTCCTTGGAGACACCTGTACTCCACCATTTAGAGGGGTGATCATATATTTTCTGGCTATATAGTGTATGTTCTAAAAAATCAGCAAGACCAAATAATCTGTCTACATCTAAATGCAAACATTTTTTAAGGTTGCTTATGGATTCACTGTAACTGCAAAAGATACCACGAACTCAATAAACTGGTGGCACAGTCACCAATAGCTCACACAAGGTCAACTCTTACATTAAACTAGAAGGTCAAATTAGCAAATTTCTCTAATGCACAATAAAGTTTCTCTAAAATCTACATTGACTGAGGAGGAGATCCCTGTCTTTTTGGAGATTTAATGGGAACTGATAGAATTCAGGAGCCAGTCATTCCATTGTTGGTTTTACAGACCAGGATCCCAAGCTTCAGCTGACATCCACAGCCTTACAATAGTTAGAAGGCCTCTGTGATGTGTTTACCCATCTCCGGGGATTTCTCCAGCACTGCCAGATACATCAGACCCAGATGTAAGTTAACTCCAATATCCTTTCCCTGAGGCCCCCCATGGATGTATACACATTATGGAGGACACAAGCCGGAGCAGATATGGATCTGTCTGCATCTCAGTGTATACATCATGAGGTCCCAATGTTAAGCCTGACCCCGTAGACACTTAACTTGGTGGCCTTACCTCTGACCTTCTCTGATAGAATGCAGCTGGAAAGGAATTGATTGCTCATATCTAGTGCAGGCACACCAGCTGCACTGCTCAATGTTGTTTTTTCACAGCGTGTATCTGAAACGTATTGGACATTCGATCATTTATTTTTTGCATTTGCATTGTTCGGAAAAATTCTGCAGCCCTAAAGAGAGCTAAATCAGTTCCTATTCCAGAGGAGCTTAAAGTGCACCTGTTATAAGAGAAATGTGGAGGCTGCAGAGGGAGGATGTACAGTGCTCAGCAGCATGAGACCTAACGGAAAGTGAAATCAGGACCACAGCGCTGCAAACTAATAGTAATGGGTGAGCAGAATCACGAGCTTTGGGGGAATTTTACCCAACTGGAGACAACCGGAGACAACAGGAGAGGGATAAATAACAGTATAGCCAAAAAAAAAATTCTTTTTTACAGAAGGGAAGGGGTTAAAACCCTTGTCTGTGTCCCATTGGGAAGACTTTCCGTCACTTCTTGTCAAGGCACATCATAAAACGAGAGGAAATCTCTCCAAAGTGAGTGATATCATCTCCAAGGCCTCATTGGCATTTCGCATTTTACAAACGCACTTTTTTTTTTTGCATGACATTCATAGAGCAGGCCCATTCATTTCAGGGGGCTGTGCTACACGTGACAAACGCGGCAAAGTAGCTCATGGGTTTTTTTTTTCCTGCATTCAGGTCTGCATATACGTTTGTAGAAAAATGTGTGTCTGCTTGTCATATTTGAGGTGCATTTAACAACGAATGACATCACAAACGCGACCCGCAATAACACTTTTTTTTTTAAAAGCGCGGGGAAAAAGCTGTGGTTTTGCGCGTCTTCAAAATGCACAGGTGTGAATGGAGCCTTCGACAACTGCCACAGAGACAAGAGTCTACAACAAAAGATTTCCCCTCGCTACCTCTTCCTGCGACAAATTAAAATGTTATATTTTCCTTAATTTTCTGCTGACGACGGTCACCAGGACAAATAGAAAGGGCGGATTTCCCCAGACAGAAATAAAAAAAACCCTAAAGACAGGACAGGCGCACCAGACCAAATGGTGGAGTCCAATGAGATTTTAAGGATTTATCATAGGATCACATCAGCAGCCAATGTGTTTTGGGTGCTTAAAAAGTGTTCCCCTCCTATAAAAAAAAAAAAAAAAAAAAAACTTTCTCTCTCTCTCTTTAACCCTTATCTTTCTCTCTTTTTCCTTTTTTTCTTTCTTTTTTCCTTTCTTTTTTTTCCTTGTTCACTCTCTTTTTTTCTCTTTTTTCTCTTATTTTTTTTTCCTTTCTCGCTTTCTCTCCTTCTTTCTGTTTCTCTCATTTTCTTTTTCCTTTCTCACTTCTTTCACTCTCTTTCTTCTTTCTTTCTCGCTTTCTTTCCTTTCCCTCATTTTTTTTCCTTTCTCACTTTCTCTCCTTTCTTTTTCTCTTTTTTTCTTTTTCTCGCTTTCTTTTTTTTCCCCTCTCTCTATTCTTTTACTCTCTTTCTCGCTTTATTTCCTTGAATTTTTTTTCCCTTTCTCACTTTATCTCCTTTCTTTTTTTCTTTTTCTTCCTCTCTTTTTTTTCCTCTCTCACTTCTTTCACTCTCTTTCTTTCTCGCTTTCTTTCCTTTCCTTCATTTTTTTTCCTTTCTCACTTTCTCTCTTTTTCTCTCTCTTTTTTTCCCCCTTTCTCACGTTTTTCTCTATTCTTTCACTCTTTCTTCTTCTTTCCTCTTTCTTACTTTCTTTTTTTCCTCTCTCACTTTCTCTTTCTTTTTTTGTTTTTCCTTTCTATTTTTTTTTCTCATTCTTTCTCTATTCTTTCACTCTTTCTCCTTTATTTCTTTTTTTTCTCCTTTCTTTCTCTTTTCTGTCTCTCTCTCTCTTTCTTCTTTCCCCTTTCATCTCTCTCTTGCTCTCTCTTTCTTTCCACACACAATCATACATACACCTATTGAAACAATTTACAATTAAATGAGTTCTGCAAAATCCAGTTTGACAAAATTGTCCGAATCTAAAAACGCTCGTCGCACTTGAGGTGCCATTCACTGTTAGCGGCATCCCAAATCACAGAAAGCAGACGCGCGTTACCACGCATAACAAAAAATACTGTTAAAAATGCCCGTTAAAAGTTAAATGCCCAAAAAGGTACATGAGCTACATTGGCATGTTTGTAACGAGACAATTTGCCTTCAGCAGACATGGAAAACCGGATAGAATGGCTCCTTAGCGACTTCAAAGGGGAAAATAAACATCCTCACATTTTTCTCATTTAAGCGATTCCCGTTGCGCTTTCAGAATCTCATTAGCGGCGTCATCGGGAGCGCAGACGCGGCTTCCGATACAAAAAAAACTTTCCGCGGAAGAGGACCGGATAGAAAACAGAGGGCCGGAACAGGCGGATAAAAGGCCTCGTCTGGTGACAGTCACCTGCGCCACGAAAAGCTCAGGAGGAGAAAGCGAGACAAAGGCGCCGTTATCAGCGGCTCTACCTACAGCAGGCGAGCGTAGGGGGGGCTCGGGGGGCCACCAATGCCGCACCTCCGCCTTTGTGCCACAAACAACACCGGCCACAATAACCATTCCACACACACAAAAAAAAAGGAGCAAACACAGAAAATTCCTGGAGCTAAATGAATAATTAGCTATAAGCGCCTGCCCGCCCGCTGTGTCAGAGAAATGCGGATTATGTGAGTCATTCCGGTGAGCGCCATTATTAGAGGGTCCCCTGTCTGGATGGCATTTACCACCTCAGCGCTGCAAGCCGCCGATTAATGGAAGAGGGGAAACGGGACGCCTCTATAGGAATGGCAACACACAAAAAGTTATTTTTTTTCGGCGAACAAAGGCACGGTTTGGTATTGTAAGAAGGGAAAACCCTGAACACGGCTGAACAAAGTTACAACTTGGGGGGGAAATAATACATAAAGGAGGGGTCAGCAATGTTCAGGCGGTCCCTGCTGATGATGAGGGATTTGCTACGCACATAACTATCATTTCTAACAAACTACAAGTAGAAAATTCCATTCATGGTGCCAATAATGCCTTTTAACTGCAGGGACAGAATTTGGAAGTTAAACACAAAATATAGGATACTCTACAGGGCCAAACGTTTGTGAACTCCCAACTATCACATCTATAGGAGTTTACTGGACATTCCATCCCTAAACCATGGCCTTTAATATTAAAATGCCCCACCATACCCTTTAATATGGGCTGCCCCACCATGGTCTTTAATATGGAGTCGCCCCACCATGATCATTGTTAAGGACCATGGTGGGAGAACTCCATAATAAGGTGTTGCCCCACCATGGCTTTCAATATGGGAGCTGCCCCACCATGGCCATTAGTGTGGAGTTTCCCCATTATAGCTTTTAATATGGCGTGGCCTCAATATGGCGTTGCCCCATTATAGCCTTTAATATTGAGTGGCCCCACCATGGCCTTTAATATGGCGTTTCCCCACCATGGCCAGTAATATGGCTTTGCCTCACCATTGCCTGTAATATGGAGGTGCCCCACCATGGTCATTGTTAAGGACCATGGTGGGAGAACTCCATAATAAGGTGTTGCCCCACCATGGCCTTTAATATGGGAGTTTCCCCATTATAGCCTTTAATACAGCGTGGCCTCAATATGGCGTTGCCCCATTATAACCTTTAATATTGAGTGGCCTCAACATGGCCTTTAACATGGAGTTTCCCCACCATGGTCAGTAATATGGCTTTACCTCACCATGGCCTGTAATATGGAGGTGCCCCACCATGGCATTTGATATTAAGTTGCTCCATCATGACCTTAAGTGTGAGGTTCCCCAACCATGGTCATTTATATAGAGTTGCTCCACCATGGCCATTAATATGGCAGTGTCCCACCATGGCCTTTAATATGAAGTTTCCCCAACATGGCCTTTGATATGAAGTTGCCCCACCATGGCCTTTGATATGAAGTTTCCCCAACATGGCCTTTGATATGCAGTTGCCCCACCATGGCCATTAACATGTTGTTGCCCCACCATGGCCATTAACATGTTGTTGCCCCACCATGGCCTTTAACATGTTGTTGCCCCACCATGGCCTTTGATATGCAGTTGCCCCACCATGGCCATTAACATGTTGTTGCCCCACCATGGCCATTAACATGTTGTTGCCCCACCATGGCCTTTAATTTAGCGTTGCCCCGCCATGACCTTTTTATAAGGAGTTGCCCCATCGTGGCCATTATTATGGCATTGCCCCACCATGGGCTTTAATATGGAGTGCTTTACCATGGTCTTTGTTATGGAATTCTCCCACCCCATGGTCATTCATATGCAGTTGCCCCACCATGGCCTTTAATATGGAGTGCTTTACCATGGTCTTTGTTATGGAATTCTCCCACCCCATGGTCATTAATATGCAGTTGCCCCACCATGGCATTTAATATGGAGCTGCACCACCATGGCCCTTTTATATGGAGTTGCCCCACCATGGCCTTTGATATGGAGATGCCCCACCATGGCCATTAGTATAGTGTTCTCCCATCATAGCCATTAATATGGAATTGCACCACCATCGCCTTTAGCGTGAAGTTCCCCCTCTCCCCATTGCCCATTATCCCCCACCCCAACTCCTTTTATGGGTGACAGAGTAGTTTTCTTTATGTAAACATCTATGGCTGTGGTACACGGTCGTTCCGAGCTGATGCTGGTAATACATCTCTCTGTGAAGTCCTCAACGTGTGAGCTTTTCCACGACAAGCACTCAGACTGCTCGATTAATGGATTCGCAATGAACTGCAAAGCTTGATACATTTGTCAATTGCATCTCTTTTGTTACAGGACACAGCACAAGGAAGAAGAGATGACATTGTTGTAAAAGCATCTAAACCGCATGCATGGGAGCCAATTCAGATACATTCACAGATCAGCATATGAAAGCCATGTTTATAAAAACGTACTGCAACCTGAACCAAAGAAATATGATCACTGTCTGCCTTACCAGATCCAGTTGTTACAAGAACTGCACACTTGAGAAACTTCAAAACTACACCATGTGACCAAAGGTCTATGGACTTGTTGGATATCCCATTCCAAATCCACAGCGAATAATATGGATTTTCCAGCCTACACCCCATGGCCATTCATATGAAGTTGCCTGCCCCCACCCCCTACGGTCATTAATGTACAATTGCCCACCCCATTTTGGGGTATGTCTGTAGGAATGTGCGCTCATTTGTGAGGTCAGGTACTGATGTTGAATGACAAGACCTGGCCCACAATGGGCGTTCCAATATATCCCAAAGGTGTTTAGTAGGGTTGAGGTCATGGCTCTATGCAGGACACTTAGATGACACTTGCGTTCCTCCACACCAAACTGGTCACACCGTGTCTTTATGGAGCTGGCTATGTACACAGGTGCACAGTCATGGATCTTCCCCAAAGCATGGCCATGGTGTTGGATGAGAAGACCAGGCTCGCCATCGGCATTCCAAATAATCCCAAAGGTAGGGTTGAGGTCAGGGCTCTGTGGAGGACACTCAAGTTTCTCCACACCAGACTGGTCAAACCATGTATTCATGGAGCTGGACATCTCATCCCCAAAAACCATGGTTATCATGGAGTTCCCCCCTGGCATGAATATGGAGTTACTCTTCTTCGTGGCTAAAACATTCTCCGCTCTTCTGGGAAGACTTTCCACAAGATTTGGGGGGGGGGGGGGTGCCTGTGGGAATTTGTGCCCATTTGTAAGTACAGGTACTGATCTTGGATGACAAGTCCTGGCTCACCATCGGCGTTCCACCCCTGTTCCGTAGGGTTGAAGTCAAGGCTCTGTGCAGGAAACTCCAAACCAAAAACTGGTCAAACCACGTCTTTATGGAACTGACTTTGTATACAGGGGCACAGTCATAATGGAACAGAAAAGGGTCTTCACCAAACCATGTCTTTGTGGACCTGGACATCCCATTCCAAAAACCATGTCCATTAATATGGAGTTGCCATCAGCCCCCCTCATGGCAATTAATTTAGAGTTGCTCCCTTTGCAACTATAACACCCTCCACTTATTTGGGAAGGCTTTCCACAAGATTTTGGAGGGTGTCTGTGGGAATTTGTGACATCAAGTACTGATGTTGGATGGGGAGACCTGGCTCACATGTTGGGCCTCACGTTGGGCGCCAAAAAAAAAGGCCTGGCTCACCATTAGTGTTCCAAATTATCCCAAATGTGTTCAGTAGGGTTAAGGTTAAGGTTAGGGCTCTGTGCAGGACACTAGAGTTCCTCCACACCGCACTGGTTAAGCCATGTCTTTATGGAGCTGGACATCTGCTTTCAAAAGCCATGCTTATTAATATAGAATTCTCCCATGGCCATTAACATGGAGTTGCCCCCTTTGTGACTATGACATCCTCCACCGTTTTGGGAAGGCTTTCCACAAAATTTTGGAGGTGTCTATGATAATTTGTGCTCATTTGTTAAGTCAGGTTCTGGCTTACTATCTGCATTCCAATTCACCCAATGGTGTTCAGTAAGGTTGAGATCAGGGCTCTGTAAAGGCCACTTATGTTCTTCCACACCAAACTGGTGATCTCATGTCTTTACAGTATGGAGCTGACTGCACACAGGGGCGTAGTCATGGTGGAACAGAAAAGGGTTTTCACCAAACTGTTGTTAATGCAAGGTTGGGAGAGCCCAATTGCCTATAATGTCTTTGTATGATGGAGTATTACCAGGACTCCTTACTGGACACACCTAAACTCCATCATGGGGCTTCACATTCTTCTGGACATTTAGGTAAGTGTGAACCAACAGTACTCTATGTACAACAGAAAACATTCCCAACCAGCCAATCACCTTCAGCATTAAGAAATTTAGAAAGCTGGTCCATTGAAGCCACAATTCCCTATAGAGCAACGAGAGATACCCCTATTATCTCTCTGTGTAGACCCCCATATGTTCCTCTGATAAATTTGGAAGGTTGGACTTTTTGTCTATGCTCATGCTTTCCTAAGATCTAGTAATAAGAATTGTACCCTTCATAACCCTGAACAATAGAAGCAGACACTGGGGGGGGGGGTAACTTTAGGCCATTGTAGCTTTATCCATCTGCTAGATCCCGGGACCCCCCCCCTTTACCCATTTGAGGTTTTCATCTCTGAGGTCAGACTGATTGGTGGCTTTAAGCAATACTGACAGTTCTCATTTCAGGCACGGTAATAAATAAACCATAAACGAGAGAATCTTTGGCCGGGCAGTTAGCTATTCTGGCAGTCGCCACACTGAGTGATGGATAAATCTAATGGAACACATATCTTATGCACATCGCCAGCTGGAATTGGCACGGGTGGCGGGAGCTCAGGATCCATTTCCAAGTGACCAGCCAGCCAAATGAAGGCAGAGATTAATCAGGGCTGCGAATACAGAGTAAAGGGCACCTCTAGGCAGATAAAACACGGCGACTGGAGCTGTCCGGCCTGCCAAATGATCTGTGACGGAACAAACGTGCTCCTCCGATCCCCCAAATTGTCATGCTATAAAGAAGGCTGCAACCCTGCAGACACCGTGTCACTCCCCCGCCTCCCTTCCTATCTTCTGGGCACCATTCCTCCCACTGACACCAATGATGGGGCAGTATTCCTCCCACTGACACCAATGATGGGACACTATTCCTCCCACTGACACCAATGATGGGACACTATTTCTCCCACTGACACCAATGATGGGGCACTATTCCTCCCACTGACACCAATGATGGGACACTATTCCTCCCACTGACACCAATGATGGGACACTATTCCTCCCACTGACACCAATGATGGGACACTATTCCTCCCACTGACACCAATGATGGGGCACTATTCCTCCCACTGACACCAATGATGGGGCACTATTCCTCCCACTGACACCAATGATGGGGCACTATTCCTCCCACTGACACCAATGATGGGACACTATTCCTCCCACTGACACCAATGATGGGGCACAATTCCTCTCACTGACACCAATGATGGGGCACTATTTATCCCACTGACACCAATGAGGGGGCACTATTCCTTTCACTGTCACCAACGATGGGGCACTATTCCTCCCACTAAAACCAATGATGGGATACTATTCCTCCCACCAATATCAATGATAGGGCACTATTCTTCCCACTGACACCAATGATGGGGCACTATTCCCCCCCACTGGCACCAATGATGGGGCACTATTCCCCCCACTGGCACCAATGATGTGTGTGTGTGTGTGTGTGTGTGTGTGTGTGTGTGTGTGTGTGTGTGTGTGTGTGTGTGTGTGTGTGTATATATATATATATATATATATACATACATACACACACACACACACACTTCCTAAAATAACCAGCAAAAAGAAATGAGATGAATACCATCTGTATTATTTCTGTAGTCTTGAACCCAATCACAGCACAATATGTCAGTCAGTGTTTTATCAAAACAGGAAATTCTATTATCACTAAACAGAAACAATGTAACAAAATGTCAAACAAATAAAACCCGAGCATGGAGGTCCAGGGGTCAAGGAGCTGACATGATTGTCCTATAATGAGGTCTTGGGTTATGTTTACATAACAGCTAGAGTGTAAGCTCCTCCGGTACAGGGACTGATGTGACTGTGGGGGAGGGGACATTAGAGTGTAAGCTCCTCTGGTACAGAGACTGATGTGACTGGCTCAGTGATCTCTGTACAGCGCTGCAGTATATGTCAGAGCTATATACATGTATAATAATAATAGTGTGTGACTGTGGGGGAGGGGACATTAGAGTGTAAGCTCCTCTGGTACAGAGACTGATGTGACTGGGGGGGGGGGGGGGGGGGACATTACAGTGCAAGCTCCTCTGGTACAGAGATTGATGTGACCGGCTCAGTGATCTCTGTACAGCGCTGCGGTATATGTCAGAGCTATGTTATTATGGGAAATAATAAATAAAACAGAAGCCAGAGAAATGATTTTAGTCATTTTTGCATCTTCAGCAGAAATCTATAACATCTTCTGAGATCCAAAACATAGCGCCGGACATCTGGAGGAATTTATTAATATTTTACTATCACAGGCGGCATGAGCCTCAGAATGGAATGAAACACTCGTACCTCAGCGAGTTCATGAACACATGGTGCCCCTCTGATGAGCGAGTTTGGGATGAAGGGACTTGACTGGCCTGCACAGAGTCCTGACCTCAACCTGATAGAACACCTTTGGGATGAATTAGAGTGGAGACTGCGAGCCAGGCCTTCTCGTCCAACATCAGTGTCTGACCTCACAAATGTGCTTCTGGAAGAATGGTCAGACATTCCCATAGACACCCTCCTAAACCTTGTGGACAGCCTTCCCAGAAGAGTTGAAGCTGTTATAGCTGCAAAGGGCGGAGCCAACTCAATATTGAACCCTACGGACTAAGACTGGGATGTCATTAAAGGTCATGTGTGTGTAAAGGCAGGTGTCCCAAAACCTTTGGTCATATAGTTTTTATTTAGATTAAACTTCAGCTTTAAAAATCCAAAATGTTTTCTAAACCAAAAAAACGTCCACACAGTCCGGGTGAGAACTGACAGGAACCGTCTCAACGCCAAAAACAACAACAACCCCAATTACTGAGCGATCTGAAGATGAAACGTGAAGGTCAGACGTCAGATCTGCTGTCCCGGAAATAGGATTAAAATTTATACGAATGTATTGAGGAGCATCGAACGATCTATCTATAGTATCTATCTATAGTATCTATCTATATATAGTATCTATCTATCTATAGTATCTATTTATAGTATCTATCTATCATATCTATCTATAGTATCTATCTATCATATCTATCTATAGTATCTATCTATCTATAGTATATATAGTATCTATCTATAGTATCTATCTATAGTATCTATCTATAGTATCTATCTATCTATCTATAGTATCTATCTATCGTATCTATCTATAGTATCTATCTATCTATAGTATCTATCTATAGTATCTATCTATCTATAGTATCTATCTATCTATCTATAGTATCTATCTATCTATCGTATCTATCTATCTATCTATCTATCTATAGTATCTATCTATCTATAGTATCTATCTATCGTATCTATCTATCTATCTATAGTATCTATCTATCTATCTATCTATAGTATCTATCTATCTATCTATCTATAGTATCTATCGTATCTATCTATCTATAGTATCTATCGTATCTATCTATCTATCTATCTATAGTATCTATCGTATCTATCTATCTATCTATCTATAGTATCTATCTATCTATCTATAGTATCTATCTATCTATCTATCTATCGTATCTATCTAATCTATCTATAGTATCTATCTATCTATAGTATCTATCTATCTATCTATCTATCTATCTATCTATCGTATCTATCTATCGTATCTATCGTATCTATCTATCTATCGTATCTATCGTATCTATCTATCTATCTATCTATCTATCTTATCTATCGTATCTATCGTATCTATCGTATCTATCTATCTATCTATCTATCTATCGTATCTATCTATCGTATCTATCGTATCTATCTATCTATCTATCGTATCTATCGTATCTATCGTATCTATCGTATCTATCGTATCTATCTATCTATCTATCTATCTATCTATCTATCTATCTATCTATCTATCTATCGTATCTATCGTATCTATCTATCGTATCTATCGTATCTATCGTATCTATCTTATCTATCTATCTATCTATCTTATCTATCGTATCTATCGTATCTATCTATCTATCGTATCTATCGTATCTATCGTATCTATCGTATCTATCTATCTATCTATCTATCTATCTATCTATCTATCTATCTATCTATCTATCGTATCTATCTATCTATCTATCGTATCTATCTATCTATCTATCGTATCTATCTATCTTATCTATCGTATCTATCGTATCTATCGTATCTATCTATCTATCTATCGTATCTATCTATCTATCTATCTATCTATCTATCTATCTATCTATCTATCTATCTATCTATCTATCTATCTATCTATCTATCTATCTATCTATCTATCTATCTATCTATCTATCGTATCTATCTATCGTATCTATCGTATCTATCTATCTATCGTATCTATCGTATCTATCGTATCTATCTATCTTATCTATCGTATCTATCGTATCTATCGTATCTATCTATCTATCTATCTATCTATCTATCTATCTATCTATCTATCTATCTATCTATCTATCTATCTATCGTATCTATCTATCGTATCTATCTATCTATCGTATCTATCGTATCTATCTATCTATCTATCTTATCTATCGTATCTATCGTATCTATCGTATCTATCTATCTATCTATCTATCTATCTATCTATCTATCTATCTATCTATCTATCTATCTAATCTATCGTATCTATCGTATCTATCTATCGTATCTATCGTATCTATCTTATCTATCTATCTATCTATCTATCTATCTATCTATCTATCGTATCTATCGTATCTATCGTATCTATCTTATCTATCTTATCTATCTATCTTATCTATCGTATCTATCGTATCTATCTATCTATCTATCTATCTATCTATCTATCTATCTATCTATCTATCTATCTATCTATCTATAGTATCTATCTATCTATCTATCTATCTATCTATCTATCTATCTATCTATCTATCTATCTATCTATCTATCTATCTATCTATCGTATCTATCTATCGTATCTATCGTATCTATCTATCTATCTATCTTATCTATCGTATCTATCGTATCTATCGTATCTATCGTATCTATCTATCTATCTATCTATCTATCTATCTATCTATCTATCTATCTATCTATCGTATCTATCTATCTATCTATCGTATCTATCGTATCTATCTATCGTATCTATCGTATCTATCGTATCTATCTTATCTATCTATCTATCTATCTTATCTATCGTATCTATCGTATCTATCTATCGTATCTATCGTATCTATCGTATCTATCTTATCTATCTATCTATCTATCTTATCTATCGTATCTATCTATCTATCTATCTATCTATCTATCTATCTATCTATCTATCTATCTATCTATCTATCTATCTATCTATCTATCTATCTATCGTATCTATCTATCGTATCTATCGTATCTATCTATCTATCGTATCTATCGTATCTATCTATCTTATCTATCTTATCTATCTTATCTATCGTATCTATCGTATCTATCTATCGTATCTATCGTATCTATCGTATCTATCTTATCTATCTATCTATCTATCTTATCTATCGTATCTATCGTATCTATCTATCTATCTATCTATCTATCTATCTATCTATCTATCTATCTATCTATCTATCTATCTATCTATCTATCGTATCTATCTATCGTATCTATCGTATCTATCTATCTATCGTATCTATCGTATCTATCTATCTTATCTATCTTATCTATCTTATCTATCGTATCTATCGTATCTATCTATCTATCTATCTATCTATCTATCTATCTATCTATCTATCTATCTATCTATCTATCTATCGTATCTATCTATCGTATCTATCGTATCTATCTATCTATCTATCGTATCTATCGTATCTATCGTATCTATCGTATCTATCGTATCTATCGTATCTATCTATCTATCTATCTATCTATCTATCTATCGTATCTATCTATCTAACTATCGTATCTATCGTATCTATCTATCGTATCTATCGTATCTATCGTATCTATCTTATCTATCTATCTATCTATCTTATCTATCGTATCTATCGTATCTATCGTATCTATCTATCTATCTATCTATCTATCTATCTATCTATCTATCTATCTATCTATCTATCTATCTATCTATCTATCTATCTATCTATCTATCGTATCTATCTATCTATCTATCTATCTATAGTATCTATCTATAGTATCTATCTATCTATAGTATCTATCTATCTATCTATCTATCTATCTATCTATCTATCGTATCTATCTATCGTATCTATCGTATCTATCTATCTATCTATCTTATCTATCGTATCTATCGTATCTATCGTATCTATCGTATCTATCTATCTATCTATCTATCTATCTATCTATCTATCTATCTATCTATCGTATCTATCTATCTATCTATCGTATCTATCGTATCTATCTATCGTATCTATCGTATCTATCTTATCTATCTATCTATCTATCTTATCTATCGTATCTATCGTATCTATCTATCTATCTATCTATCTATCTATCTATCTATCTATCTATCTATCTATCTATCTATCTATCTATCGTATCTATCTATCGTATCTATCGTATCTATCTATCTATCGTATCTATCGTATCTATCTATCTTATCTATCTTATCTATCTTATCTATCGTATCTATCGTATCTATCTATCTATCTATCTATCTATCTATCTATCTATCTATCTATCTATCTATCTATCTATCTATC
The DNA here is from genome assembly GCF_042186555.1 of Aquarana catesbeiana. Classification (NCBI taxonomy): domain Eukaryota; kingdom Metazoa; phylum Chordata; class Amphibia; order Anura; family Ranidae; genus Aquarana; species Aquarana catesbeiana. Next base: position 410,162,124 of record NC_133329.1, read on the forward strand.
GTATCTATCTATCGTATCTATCGTATCTATCTATCTATCGTATCTATCGTATCTATCTATCTTATCTATCTTATCTATCTTATCTATCGTATCTATCGTATCTATCTATCGTATCTATCGTATCTATCGTATCTATCTTATCTATCTATCTATCTATCTTATCTATCGTATCTATCGTATCTATCTATCTATCTATCTATCTATCTATCTATCTATCTATCTATCTATCGTATCTATCTATCGTATCTATCGTATCTATCTATCTATCGTATCTATCGTATCTATCTATCTTATCTATCTTATCTATCTTATCTATCGTATCTATCGTATCTATCTATCTATCTATCTATCTATCTATCTATCTATCTATCTATCTATCTATCTATCTATCTATCTATCTATCTATCGTATCTATCTATCGTATCTATCGTATCTATCTATCTATCGTATCTATCGTATCTATCTATCTATCTATCTTATCTATCGTATCTATCGTATCTATCGTATCTATCGTATCTATCTATCTATCTATCTATCTATCTATCGTATCTATCTATCTATCTATCTATCTATCTATCTATCTATCTATCTATCTATCTATCTATCTATCTATCTATCTATCGTATCTATCTATCTATCTATCGTATCTATCGTATCTATCTATCGTATCTATCGTATCTATCGTATCTATCTTATCTATCTAACTATCTATCTATCTATCTATCGTATCTATCGTATCTATCGTATCTATCGTATCTATCTTATCTATCTATCTTATCTATCGTATCTATCGTATCTATCTATCTATCTATCTATCTATCTATCTATCTATCTATCTATCTATCTATCTATCTATCTATCGTATCTATCTATCGTATCTATCGTATCTATCTATCTATCGTATCTTATCTATCTTATCTATCTTATCTATCGTATCTATCTATCTATCTATCTATCTATCTATCTATCTATCTATCGTATCTATCTATCTATCTATCTATCTATCTATCTATCTATCTATCGTATCTATCTATCGTATCTATCGTATCTATCTATCTATCGTATCTTATCTATCTTATCTATCTTATCTATCGTATCTATCTATCTATCTATCTATCTATCTATCTATCTATCTATCTATCTATCGTATCTATCTATCGTATCTATCGTATCTATCGTATCTATCTTATCTATCTTATCTATCTATCTATCTATCTTATCTATCGTATCTATCGTATCTATCTATCTATCTATCTATCTATCTATCTATCTATCTATCTATCTATCTATCTATCTATCTATCTATCTATCTATCTATCTATCTATCGTATCTATAGTATCTATATATCTATCCATCGTGTTTAAAGTAGACCTGCCAGTAAGTTCAAAAGTCTCCATGTTCAAATCCCAGACAACAGATTAATTGTTCAGAAAAACTCCACCTTTTATCATTATAAAGCTGTCCTTAAGCTCCACCCAGTGACATTGCATAGGCTGAGATGATATCATCCATCTGCTGCAGGCAGAATGAGGCATTTCCTCAGTCTCCCCTCCCCCAGTGATCAGACTGTACATTGTAACTTTGTAGAAGGAGGAGGAGTCATTTCCTCAGTCTCCCCTCCCCCCAGTGATCAGACTGTACATTGTAACTTTGTAGAAGGAGGAGGAGGCATTTCCTCAGTCTCCCCTCCCCCCAGAGGTCAGACTGTACATTGTAACTTTGTATGAAGCCACAAGGTAAGTGGCTGCAGCAGGGGCTGATCTGTGTTAGACATTTATGGCATTTCAGTGAAGAAAGTAGATGGTGACCCTGGATGATGCCTGAACAGCAGCGGCGCCGTCCTTCTGGAGGGAAAGCAGATTACGGTATTGTCATGTCAGGGCAGTACTGTGACCTCTGTGACAGGTAATAAACATTTGGAAGTTTTACACGGACACCTTACTGAGCTCACTGCACTTAGCTTGAAAATAACGTGTCAGATGACAGGTCCACTTTAGGTCAGATCCAGCCGGCAATGTTCTGTGGTTGGTGAACGCTGAGAACGGCCTCATAGGAACTGAAGGAAATGTCAGGTAAGCAGTTTTAAGCAGTTTAGAAACATTTGCCAAGTTTGCAGTTCCCGGCACTCCCTGCCAGTCCTCAGACAGAACATAAAATGAACAAAACTTCGGGATACCCACAATCCTTCACTCTGATAAGGGAGTGTAGAAGCTGCTGATCTGTGTGATCATTGAGCTTTTTTTTTGGGGGGGGGGGCCCTGACTAAACCCTGAACAATTTCCCTGTGCATCGAGAATTCAGAAATTTTCCTGACACTTGGATAGAGCAAAAGACATCAGCATATAGAATCCTGGGACCCCCGTCAAGCACCCTGCCCCCCCCCCCCCCCCCAACTCTTTTCATGTAAGAGAAACATCCCAAGATAGGACTGGGATCCTCAGACCTCTCTAATGAACCATGAGACCCCCCCCCCCCCCAACTCCTTTCATGTAAGGGAAACATCTCCAGATAGGACTGGGATCCTAAGACCCCTCTAAGGAACCCTGAGACCCCCCAACTCCTTTCATGTACAGTAAGAGAAACATCTCCAGATAGGACTGGGATCCTAAGACCCCTCTAAGGAACCCTGAGAGCCCCCAACTCCTTTCATGTACAGTAAGAGAAACATCTCAAGATAGGACTGGGATCCTCAGACCTCTCTAAGAAACCCTGAGACCCCCTAAGCACTCCATGTAAGACAGATATCTATAGACAGAACTGGTACCCCAAGAAGAACCCCCCAAGCCTTTCATGTAAGAGACATCTACAGATTGAACTGGGACGTGAGACACACCCGCCCCTCACCCCCAATATTTCTATGATTCTATCCCCCCTCCCAAATCCTTGTAAGCAAATGGCATCTGCAGAAAGGCACTGGGAACCCCAGAAACCCCAATCCTACCATGTAGGAGAGATCTCCAGACAGAACCGAGACCTGGAGACCCCGCTAAGGAACCCTAAGACCCCCTTGATCCTTCCATGTAAGACAGATGTCTGTAGATAGAACTGGTACCCCAAGAACCCCCAATCCTTGCATGTAGGAGACATCTCCACACTGAACTTGGACCCAAGACACCCCCCCCCAATATTTATACGATTCTATCCCTCCAAGACCGAGATCTGTAGATATACCTGGGGCCTCAAGAACCCCAAATCCTTCCAAGTAAGTAGAACCTTCAGATAAAACTGGGACCCTGAGCCCACCCTCATTTTTCTATGTAAAAGAAACATCTTCAGAAAGAACCAGGTTCTAAGGACCCCCCCCCCAAATTCCCAGTGGAATCTGCAGATAAATCTGGGAACCCCAGAACCCCCAATCCTTCCATGTGGAAGCAACTCTAAATAGAATATCCACCCCTTAATCTTTCAACGTTGGACAGAAATCTGTAGATGGGGCCCCAGTTCTAAGAACCCCCCAGCCCTTCCATGTAAGAGACATCCCAAGATATAACTGGGACCTTGAGACCCCTCTAAGGAACTCTGGGACCCCCCTAATCCTTCCATGAACTGGCCCTTTGTATAGAACGTTTGGAGACCCCTGATGTAAAAGAAACATCTCCAAAATAGAACTAGGACCTTCCTTGGGGAGTTTTACAAGAGTTTTATGAAAGGTTTTAAAAACTTTGTTTTGAAAAATGTTATAAAACTTTTATTAAGATACAATGTATGATGTATACTATTTTTTTGTGTGTATTTTTGAGATTTCCTTCCATTTGGGAAGACAATTCACAGTCACTTTATATTTCGATCATCTTCCTATTCCGCCTCTCCTCTATCTAGGTCTTTCTTCGATCTCTCTTGTTCTTTATTCCTCTATTGACTGTTCCTTTCTAAATCCAGATTTATCAGAAAACCTTTAACTTTCCTTTCAGAATGAACATTTTCTATGGGACACGATACTACGAAATCCTCCCACAAATGCGGCCCATTGATTGCATCCAAGATTTGTTCATTTGCACACACAAAAAAACATTTTTCCTAACAAATTCATTTATGACCATGTTGCAAAAATCAATGTACCCTAATGAAAGTCTTAGGAGCAAAGCTACATATTGTCCCAGATTCACACTGAGCTGCGAGAATGAAGCTGTGTGAGATCAGCAGAACTCGCGCAATTTCACTCCTGCGTGTCAGTGCCGATTTCGGAGGCAAGTTTATAGACATCGGTGCAGGTTTCTGCACCGATGTCGATGGAAATCGCCCCCAACCCCCCCCCCCCCACAAAATCGCAAATAGTAGTACAGAAACGACTTTTTGAAATCGGTGCGCCGCCGCAAATGCAGCATCGCTCCGATCAGGACGGTGCCGTTGCCGGCAATTGTCAAATCGCATGTCAAAACGCACAAATGTGAACCAGGGCTTAGACCACACAATCCTAATTAACAAGAATTCGACTATAGGCGAGACTAATTATTCATTAACCACTTGCTGCCCGCCATATAGCAAAATGACGTTGGCAAAGTGGTTGCGATATCCTGACCGGACGTCATATGACGTTCTCAGGAGATCAAGCCGCTGCGCGCCCCCCGAGTCAGTCTGACGCACCGCAATTCTGATCTCGGTAAAGAGCCTCTGACAGAGACGCTTTACCACGTGATCAGCCGTGTCCAATCACGGCTGATCACGATGTAAACAGGAAGAGCCGTCGATCGGCTTTTCCTCACTCATGTCTGACCGACGCGAGTAGAGGAGAGCCGATCGGCTGCTCTCCTGACAGGGGGCATCTTCTCCTAATTTTTTTTCTTCTATACAACGAACGAATCTGCCACATTTGACTCGGTTGCATGGAAGTCCTATTGACTTCAATAAGCAAGTTTAAAGGCAGTGCTGTCACACGTGACACCCGAAATTAAAGAAGCCACATCGCGAAAAGACACACTGTGGCAGTGTGAACTCAACCCTCACCGAATGTATTAATTTGGTGCGGGGCAGTAAAAACTTGAACTACCTGTTTTTACCGCCCCCGGGTTTTCTATGTGAACTAAGCCTGATAAGAAAAATATCCTTTAGATTGTAAGCTCCATGAGCAGGACTATTCCTACTGTATCAAACTGTCCTGTAATTTGTGCCGTCCCCCCTCTACATTGTAAAGAGCTGCGCAAACTGTTGGGAAGAAGAAGAAAGAAGAGGGAAGAAAGAAGAAAGAAGGGGGAAGAAAGAAGAAAGAAGAAGAAGAAGAAGAAGGAAGAAGGGGGAAGAAAGAAGGGGGAAGAAAGAAGGGGGAAGAAGAAAGAAGGAAGAAGGAAGAAGAAAGAAGGAAGAAGGAAGAAGGGGGAAGAAAGAAGGGGGTAGAAGAAGTAGGAAGAAGGGGGAAGAAAGAAGAAAGAAGGGGGAAGAAGAAAAAGAAGAAGAAGGAAGAAGGGGGAAGAAGAAGAAGAAAGAAGGGGGAAGAAGAAGAAGAAAGAAGGGGGAAGAAGAAAGAAGGGGGAAGAAGAAGAAGAAAGAAGGGGGAAGAAGAAGAAGGGGGAAGAGAGAAAGAAAGAAATAGAGAAAGAAATAGAGAAAGAAAGAAATAGAGAAAGAAAGAAATAGAGAAAGAAAGAAAGAAAGAAAGAAAGAAAGAAAGAAAGAAAGAAAGAAAGAGAGAAAGAAAGAAAGAAAGAAAGAAAGAGATCTGGATTCAGAAAAAAAAAACAGCCAACTGAGGAATAAAGAACAAGAGAGATCGAGGAAAGAGATGGAATTATTGGGATTATTTTCCTCTTCTCAATAGAAGGAAATCCTGAAAATGAAGGAGAGAAATATTTTGAATACATTTTATATTTGTATTAATAGAAGTCCCATTGTACATCACACTGGAGGGAGGACATGCAGAGGAGACATTGTATATATTTATATTCCGGATCAGGTGACCGGCGGCGATGTTGCCTTGCGCTCTCGGTCGCAGAGTCGTATCGCACGCGGGTGACAGGTACACTTTCCCGGTGAATGGAGGCGACATATTAGTATGCAAGAAGCGGGGATGATTGTGGTAAATGGCGGAGCAGACGGCGGCGACCTCGCCAGTCATTTTCATAAACAGGGTTAATGATAATCCGCGATTTAATGATGTCCGCACAGCTGTCTACAAATAACGCGCGGCACAGCTTCCCGGAGCGCAGCGATCCCATAATACCTGCGACCCCCTCAGAACCCGGCGGGGGTCACTCCAGGATCAGGAGAATTATGTGACAATAAAAATGACTTCAAATTCAACTTCTGCTACAATACAAAAAGATACAAACCCCTCCCCCCGCCTAACGCGCCCAACATGGCGCTCTGCTTCACTACAACAAAAAAAACCTTTACCTAAATATTTCCACTCCCCCAGCCTGATCATTGGGGGAGGGGAGACCGAGGAAATGCCTCCTCCTCCTTCTATAAAGTTACAATGTACAGTCTGATCACTGGGGGAGGGGAGACTGAGGAAATGTCTCCTCCTCCTTCTACAAAGTTACAATGTACAGTCTGATCACTGGGGGAGGGGAGACTGAGAAAATGCCTCCTTCTCCTTCTACAACGTTACAATGTACAGTCTGATCACTGCAGGATCGGGACAAGGGGTGGGCAGAATGGGCAAAAAAAATGGATGCAGGGTGGTACACCCATTCTACAGCATGTATTGTTAATGGGGGAGGGGGGGGCACACAATTGCATTCTGGGCGCTGGATAACCCTGTCCTCGTACTGGATCACTGGGGGAAGGGAGACTGAGGAAATGCTTCCTCCTGCCTGCAGCAGACTGATGACATCATCTCAGCCTAGGCAAAGTCTATCATTGCTACCAGTAATGTGTCCAAGGAGTTGCACTGAAATATAAATGTCTGGATGGAGAATCCCTTTAAATATAATAAAGATTTTGTAGAAATATCAGAGAGATAGAAATGGATGCCGATCATCCCACCGAAGGTTATCACATAATTGGGATCGGGGGGTCACCAGAAAACCGTTGCCGAAAGGTGTCATCTCCACCGTAAACGTATGAATGCGTTGCTATGGCTCCTTGGCAGAATTTTGGCACGAGGCGCTTACCCCGTCGCCCTCTTCCCTCCGTCTGCCCATAGACTGTAGAATCCTGGCAGAAGATCTTGGCGTCTCTGGGACGATCGTTCTGCCAAGTGTAGATAAATCAGCGAATTACGCTTTTTATTAACTCCTTCCGAAGTATGGCGGAGCGGCCGCGCTCGGAGATCGATGCCACTGAGAAGGGTTAAAAAGGTGCAAAATTAGCCAACTCCGCACTTAATTCATCTTTATTACTTTGCGTCAAAGTGACGCCAACTGGCGTTTCGTTGGCCGGCGGCGCCCTTTTTAGATCTTTTCTATGGCGCTCACGTCCCTGGCACGGACTCCTGGATGGGAATGGCATGGAGACCTGCGGGATATTTGTGGCTCGGGTGATGGATTTGAATGATTGGTGGGATCTCGCGGTGACGCGGCGCTCCAGGGGGGGGGGTCCACTCGCCGCGACGCCAAGAGTCTGGCCTCGTTACCGATAAATTATCTTCTGTCACATCCAAGTTCATTGACTTCTCCAGAGCTGAAGAGTATAAATATTCTGTATATATAAAATACGCCAAGATTGCATCACCCTGGCGCAGCGCCAAAGTGAGGGGGTCATGTGACCGCCGATTTCTAGAATGCAAACGTCACTCTGTAGGGATTAGGAAAAAAATAAAAGAGGACCTGTCAGGAAGGCCAACAGAGAAGACTTCCCTCCTTCTATCCATGGAGGCTGCAAATGTGCGACTCTCAGAAATGGAAGCTGTGCAACCTCCCTCTCACACTGCACACTGTGTAAGCAATGCTGCAGCACTCTCAGGGTGGGCGGGGCTGGAACCAGGGAACACAATGGCTGCATTTTCTCAGGTTGGGACACTATTCCTCCCACTGATACCAATGATGGGGCACTATTCCTCCCACTGATACCAATGATGGGACACTATTCATCCCACTGATACTAATGATGGGACACTATTCCTCCCACTGATACCAATGACGGGGCACTATTCCTCCCACTGACACCAATGACGGGGCACTATTCATCCCACTGATACCAATGATGGGACACTATTCCTCCCACTGATACCAATGACGGGGCACTTTTCCTCCCACTGTCACCAATGATGGGACGCTATTCCTCCCACTGATACCAATGACGGGGCACTATTCCTCCCACTGATACCAATGACGGGGCACTATTCATCCCACTGATACCAATGACGGGGCACTTTTCCTCCCACTGAAACCAATGATGGGACACTATTCCTCCCACTGATACCAATGACGGGGCACTATTCCTCCCACTGACACCAATGATGGGGCACTATTCCTCCCACTGACACCAATGATGGGGCACTATTCCTCCCACTGACACCAATGATGGGGCACTATTCCTCCCACTGTCACCAATCATGGCACACTATTCCTCCCACTGATACCAATGATGGGACACTATTCCTCCCACTGATACCAATGACGGGGCACTATTCCTCCCACTGACACCAATGATGGGGCACTATTCCTCCCACTGACACCAGTGATGGGGCACTATTCCTCCCACTGACTCCAATGATGGGGCACTATTCCTCCCACTGTCACCAATCATGGCACACTAGTCCTCCCACTGATACCAATGATGGGACACTATTCCTCCCACTGATACCAATGACGGGGCACTATTCCTCCCACTGACACCAATGATGGGGCACTATTCCTCCCACTGACACCAATGATGGGGCACTATTCCTCCCACTGATACCAATGATAGGGCACTATTCCCCCCACTGATACCAATGATAGGGCACGGTTTACCCCCATTCTCATCGTCACAGCCCGGTACCCCAAAGTCTGAAGAACATTATACTGGCCCTTTGATTAGAATGTTTGGAGACCCACGGCTCTGTAGTGATTAGAGAAATAAAGAGGACCTGTTAGGACAGCTGATACTCCCACCAATGCTTCTCGTGGCAAACCTTCCATCCAGCATCTTGACGTGTCCTTTTAAAGTGGGACTCCAACCAAAAACTTTTCATTTTGGGATCCACATCATGGCAGGAACCAAGAAGACACAGAGAAAATGCTTGGCCCCGGCCCCTCCCCCTGAGCTGATTGAGCCAGAGTTCCCCTTAAAGAAAGTCTCAGTGAAGGGATGTCAGATCTGCATCTTGCACTCAATAAAGTTGCTTTTACTAGTTGGGGTTGTCCTTTAAGGAGCCCTTTGTCTTCCCTCCGTTCGCTGAGCGGGTCGCCCCCGGGAACATGTTCTGAGCCCCATGCCGATGTTAAAGGATGTCTGACTAAAGCGGAGGATTACTTTTATATCATTTATTAGCTGTGAAGCCGGGGCAAAAAAAAAAAGAAAAATCACACGATGTCGCAGCGAACCCCCCGCCGATATCAATGCAGCGCCTTCCCTTTGATAGGATGGGATCTCCTGGCTGCGGCAGACGCGGCCTCGACATGTACAGCGCCATACATAATAGATGAAAGGGCATTATTCCTGCCGGCGATACAAGCTATAGAAGTTCATTAACGGGGAAAACATGGCGCCCGCATATACCAGGCGGTGTACAAACCATCGCCTTCATGTCGCGTTTTGGAGGCGGGCCTATAGATGCACCATTTCTGCAGGTTCTCTGGGGCCGACGGCGGTTATTGTAAGAAGTCTTGTGCATCTTCGTAAGATTCGGAATCTCATGGGAGGAACAAAAGGTTCCAGCTGCTGACTCTCCGCCGGGTGAGGGGCAGACCGGGCCGGAGCAGCAAGGCATGCTGGGATTGCAGGTACAAAATCAGATCTGGAAACAAGGGGTGACCGTGACACTGCTGCCAAAATAATGGGGGGATTCTTTACTCCCCCACTGGGGCTGATCTAAGGTGTGAAGTGCATGCGTTGGGGCTGATCTGGGGCAATGTGGGATCTAAAGTGATCACACTGGGGCTAAAACAACATCAAAGTGCATTCATTGGGGCTGATCTGACATCTAAATGCATGCATTGAGGCTGATTTTAGGACTGAAGTGCATTGGGGCTGATTGAAGGTGTGAAGTACAGGCACTGGGGCTGATCAGAGTTCTTAACTGCAGGCATTGGTTCTTATCAAAGATGGGAAGTGCATATATTGGGGCTGATATGTGTTTTGAGCTGCATGCACTGGGACTGATCCAAGTTCTGAACTGCATGCATTGTTGCTTATCTGAGGTGTGAATTGCATGCACTGGAGCAGATCTGAGTCGTGAAGTGCATGGATTGGGGATGATCTGAGTTCTGAAGGTCATGCATTGGGGCTGATCTGAAACGGGAAGTGCTTGAATTGGTGCCGATCTGAGGTCTGAAGTGCATTTATTGGGGCTGATCTGAGATGGTAAGTGCATGCACTGGGGCTGGTCCAAGGTGTGAAGTACATGCATTGGTACTGATCTGAGATGGAAAGTTCATGCATTGGGGCTGATTTGAGGTCTGAATTGCATGCACTGGGGCTAATCTGACATCAACGTATAGGCATTGGGGTTGATCTGATGTCAACGTGCATGCATTGGAGCTAAAGTGCATGAATTTCAGCTGATCTGAGACCTAAAGTGCTCACACACAGGGGCTGTGATCTAACATCAAAGTACATGCATCGGTACTGATCCGATGTATAATGTGCATGCATTGAGACTGATCTGAGGTCTGAAGTGCATGCATTGGAGGTATTCTGAGGTCTAAGAAGCGCATGCATTGCAGGTGATCTGAGATCTAAAGTACACACACTGGGGCTGAGGTACATCCATAGTGGCTGATCTGATGTTAAAATGCATGCACTGGAGTTAAGCTGAGGTCTGAAGTGGATGCATTGGGGATGCTCTGAGGTGTGAAGTACATCTATTGGGGATGATCTGAGGTCTGAACTGTTGCATTGGGACTGATCTAAGATTGAAAGTGAAGACTGAAGGTCATGCATTGGGACTGATCTGAGTTCTGAAGGTCATGCATTGGGGCTGATCTGGAGAATATGCATTGGGGCTGATCTGAAGACTGAAGGCCATGCATTGGGGCTGATCTGAAGACTGAAGGCCACGCATTGGGGCTGATCTGAAGACTGAAGGCCATGCATTGGGGCTGATCTGAAGACTGAAGGCCATGCATTGGGGCTGATCTGAAGAGTGAAGGTCATTCATTGGGGCTGATCTGAAGACTATGCATTGGGGCTGATCTGCGTTCTGAAGGCCGTGCATTGGGGCTGATCTGAAGACTGAAGGTCATTCATTGGGGCTGATCTGAAGACTATGCATTGGGGCTGATCTGAGTTCTGAAGGCCGTGCATTGGGGCTGATCTGAAGACTGAAGGCCATGCATTGGGGCTGATCTGAAGACTGAAGGCCATGCATTGGGGCTGATCTGAAGAGTGAAGGTCATTCATTGGGGCTGATCTGAAGACTATGCATTGGGGCTGATCTGCGTTCTGAAGGCCGTGCATTGGGGCTGATCTGAAGACTGAAGGTCATTCATTGGGGCTGATCTGAAGACTATGCATTGGGGCTGATCTGAGTTCTGAAGGCCGTGCATTGGGGCTGATCCAAAGACTGAAGGCCATGGTTTGGGGCTGATCTGAAGACTGAAGGTCACGCATTGGGGTTGATCCGAAGACTGAAGTCCATGGTTTAGGGCTGATCTGAAGACTGAAGGTCATGCATTGGGGCTGATCTGAAGACTGAAGGTCATGCACTGGGGCTGTTCCGGAGACTGAAGGCCATGCATTGGGGCTGATCCGGAGACTGAAGGCCATGCATTGGGGCTGATCCGAAGACTGAAGGCCATGCATTGGGGCTGATCTGAGTTCTGAAGGCCATGCATTGGGGCTGATCCGAAGACTGAAGGTCATGGTTTGGGGCTGATCTGAAGACTGAAGGCCATGCATTGGGGCTGATCCGAAGACTGAAGGCCATGCATTGGGGCTGATCCGAAGACTGAAGGCCATGGTTTAGGGCTGATCTGAAGACTGAAGGTCATGCATTGGGGCTGATCTGAAGACTGAAGGTCATGCATTGGGGCTGATCAGTAGACTGAAGGCCATGCATTGGGGCTGATCCAGAGACTGAAGGCCATGCATTGGGGCTGATCCGAAGACTGAAGGTCATGCATTGGGGCTGATCAGTAGACTGAAGGCCATGCATTGGGGCTGATCCGGAGACTGAAGGTCATGCATTGGGGCTGATCTGAAGACTGAAGGTCATGCATTGGGGCTGATCAGTAGACTGAAGGCCATGCATTGGGGCTGATCCGGAGACTGAAGGCCATGCATTGGGGCTGATCCGGAGACTGAAGGCCATGCATTGGGGCTGATCTGAAGACTGAAGGCCATGCATTGGGGCTGATCTGAAGACTGAAGGCCATGTATTGGGGTTGATCAACTTTTTTTGTTTGCACCAGTTAATCAATTCATAGTTGTATTGCTAATGACAAGTTAAACTGATTAATTATTGAATAATTATAATAAATTAATGTATTATTATTAGAATTAATGAGAGTAACTTGCCATTAGCAGTACAGCCATGCATGAAAAAAAACTGAAAACACACTAAGAATACGACACGCTATCGCTCGCCGGCACATCAGTTTTCGGATTCTTGTAAACCTGAATACGTAGACAAGGTTGCTGACCTCATCTTTAAACCGTTACTGACCAATCAGGAGCCTGCTAGCCAATGGAGACCTATAAGTCCCAGCATGTTCTGGCAGTCCCCCCCCCCCCCAACTTAAAGATCGCCATCAATCCTCGGAACCATTCCTGTGCGGCTCCCCGAGCCCGCTGCTGTTTATTTGGCAACCAAAATTGGTGAACGGGTTGAGCAGCTAGCCAAATGATCCACACAGAGAGGAGCGGTGCATTGTGGGAAAACGCCTTCCCAGGGTGCAAACAAAGGGGAGAACAATCCGCATACATCAAATTTTCACATTGTTTAGCGGTGGCGGAGTCGATGATTTTCAGCACGGGCCGCATACAAATGAGCTTTATAAATTTTTGAAGAGCCGGGCGACCTTCGCCCTTTCCACATGACACGCACTTAAATCACGTCGGCGTGATGTCAGAATTTACAAAAGAAAACGTTTTTTTTATTTTCTTGGTCCCTAAACCTGTGAATGAATCCCGCTATGGTATTAAAGGGTGATGTATCGCGCCTTTATGTCCAATCCGCCTGCAATTTCCCCGTGCGTTTAATTGGAATGGCAATTAAAAAGAGGTTAATTGGCCTTTTATTGGACATTTTCTATTGCTGGCAGCAGCATTTTTTTTTTTTTTGTAGAGTCTTGTTTTGGCCCCAGATGCAGAATGGCGACCGAAATCTGCGAGGTCAGCGAGAAAAAAAAAATAAAGAGTAGGAAATACAATCACACAATCAGAGATCGGATACCTGGAAATCATTATCCGTCACAGAAACTGAAACAAAGTATAAAAATGTTACATTTTGTTAAAGCTCCGCCCCCGACAAGTCTATGAGCACCCTCCAGCTCACTCAAATATCCCAAATCCCTTTTAGGTTTTGGGTTTAGTATCTTCAAATGGAGCACCTGAAAGCCAAAATAAGGCTTGCAGTGGGAGGGGCCTGCTCTGTAAGCTGGTGATAAGGAAAGTGGGGGGGTTGGGTGTGGGAGAGGTAGGGAACCCGGGTTGGGTGTCTGTGATATCAGAGCAAAAAGGGGGCGGGGCAGCGGCACAGAATAAGCAGAATTACAGACTCTGAAAACTGTATTCGCCGGTGGAGAGCACTCATAGGGGGTCCCATGCCTAATCCATGCGCCCGGCCCCTAATCTCCACGCAGGGCGCCGGACGCATGGATTTCAATTGGGTTCTTTTTGAAGCACATGATTAGAGCTGTAATTGGCTTCAAAAAGGGTGCGTTGGGGGGGGGGGGCGCAGAGCACTGCCCCCCAAGCCCCCCCACTTGTGTGACATGTCTTCCTGCTTCTCCTCTTGGCCAATCAGGAAGCGGGTCATGAGACCCAATTGTCCAGGAGTCCTAAGACCCGATTGGTCGGGAGGAAAAGCAACCACCGGGACAAAGGAGGGGATGCAGGGGGGAAGCTGAGATCTGGATGGGGTAAGTGGGGGCCCGGGGGGGCGGCCTGACAGGCGACAAGCGAGCGAAGTGGCAATCGAGCGGTGGGGGGAGGGGGGGGCAGATTTGTTTGCCACATGGGTTCCTATGGAACAAGTTCACATCAATGCATTTTTGTGCCTCCGCGTTTCTGGAAAGGGTCGGGGACTTTTTTAAAAGCAAAAACGCAGCTTTTTTGCTGTTTTTTTTTTTTTTTTGGTTCAATAGACTTTAATAGAGACGATGCAGAAAGGCATGCAGTGCGTTTTTTATGCGTTTTGCATTATTGAATTTGCCCAACAAGAAATTAGATAGATAAAAAGAAAAGAAAAAAAAACGCATCAAAAGCGTGTCTAAAATATGTGTCTGAAAATGCAGAAAGCACAGCAAAAAGGCACTGCAGAAATGTTTAAAAGCAAAATGCACTGGTGTGAATCGAGCCTAGACACCGATTCCTTAAGACTCTGTTACACCATGGCGCTCCGGTTCGTGGGCAGAATCACCGCAAAACGCGGGACGCACTTGCGATTCCTGTTACTTTCAATGGCACCCAAATTGCGAATTGCAGTAAAATTGCACAAACAGAATCACGGAGCGCTTGCCGCCCAGAAGTGACGGAAAAGGCGACAATTGCGGCAAAGGTCACGCTGTGATTGGGGCTGCTATTGAAAGTAATGGGGGATCGCAAGCGCGTCCTGTGTTTTTGCGGCGATGCAGGATCGCCCCTTGCGATCCCCGTCACTTTTAATGGCGCCCCAATCGCGGAAAAATCGCGAATCATGGTATAACTGAGCAAACCGAATCACAGAGCGCCTGTCGTCCAGAAGAAGTTCCGAAAAAAGGCAAAAATCGCTGGCAAAGATCGCGCTGCGATTGGGGGTACTATTGAGAGTGATGGGGAGCGCAAGCGCATCCTGCGTTTTGCGGTGATTCAGGATAAGCGGGCAGAATCGCGGCAACGCCGCCCACTATCCGGAGCACCATGGTGTGAACAGAGCCTTGGTCTGAGCGTTACACCGAGTTCAGGAAGAAAGCTTTACATTTATATTGCCACACCCGGGAATCCGAATCAACAAATGGTGACGTCACTCGCCGCAACCCATGACCCCTCCTCCGCCCTGTGACCTCAGCTCTACAAACACAGCGGCCGGGATTCCAATGCTCCACGGATGACGCATTTTTCCTATTTTTTGTTTAGGTTGAATCGCCTCTCCGCAACGCTACGGGAATTATTTTGTCAGCTCTCGAGGAGGATTTGAAGTGTTATAAAGAACATACAGAAATCTATACAACTATTCGCACCAGATCTACACCCAGAAGATGGAGCGAGATCACTTCAGATTCCGAATATTTAATACACTTTTTTTGCTGCAAATTTTATAGATAGAGAGATAGATAAAAAAAAAAAGGAGCACTCAACATGCAAATACAAATGAAAAGAACAGGCAGCACTATAAGGGTGGAGATATACAGTGCCTTCAAAAAGTATTCATACCCCTTGAAATTTCCCACATTTTGTTACAACCAAAAATGTAAATGTTTTTTATTGGGATTTTATGTGATGGACCAACACAAAGTGTCACATAATTGTGAAGTGGAAGGAAAATGATACAAATAAATATGTGAAAAGTGGTGGTGGTGGTGGTGGTGGGGGGGGGGGCATTTGTATTCAGCCCCCTTTACTCTGATACCCCTAACTAAAATCTAGAGGAACCAATTGCCTTCAGAAGTCACCTAATTAGTAAATAGAGTCCACCTGTGTGTCATGTAATCTCAGTATAAATACAGCTGTTCTGTGAAGCCCTCAGAGGTTTGTTAGAGAACCTTAGTGAACAAACAGCGTCATGAAGGCCAAGGAACACACCAGACAGGTCAGGGATAAAGTTGTGGAGAAGTATAAAGCAGGGTTTGGTTATAAATAAATCTCCCAAGCTTTGAACATCTCACGGAGCTCTGTTCAATCCATCATTGGAAAATGGAAAGAGTATGGCACAACTGCAAACCTACCAAGACATGGCCGTCCACCTAAACTGACCGGCCGGGCAAGGAGAGCATTCATCAGAGAAGAGCCAAGAGGTCCATGGTAACTCTGGAGGAGCTGCAGAGATCCACAGCTCAGGTGGGAGAATCTGTCCACAGGACAACTATTAGTCGTGTTCTCCACAAATCTGCCCTTTATGGAAGAGTGACAAGAAGAAAGACATTGGTGAAAGAAAGTCATAAGAAGTCCTGTTTGTAGTTTGTGAGAAGCCATGTGGAGGACACAGCAAACATGTGGAAGAAGGTGATCTGCTCAGATGAGACCAAAATTCAACTTTGTGGCCTAAAAGTAAAACACTATGTGTGGGGGAAAACTAACACTGCACATCACCCTGAACACACCATCCCCACCGTGAAACATGGTGGTGGCCCATCATGTGGTGGGGATGCTTTTCTTCAGCAGGGACAGGGAAGCTGGTCAGAGTTGATGGGAAGATGGATGGAGACAAATACAGGACAATCTTAGAAGAAAACCTGTTAGAGTCTACAAAAGACTTGAGACTGGGGCGGAGGTTCACCTTCCAGCAGGACAACGACCCGAAACATCCAGCCAGAGCTACAATGGAATGGTTTACATCAAAGCATATTCATGTGTTAGAATGGCCCAGTCACAGTCCAGACCTAAATCACATTGAGAATCTGTGGCAAGACTTGAAAATTGCTGTTCACAGACGCTCTCCATCCAATCTGACAGAGCTTGAGATATTTTACAAAGAATGGGCAGAAATGTCCTCTCTAGATGTGCAAAGCTGGTAGAGACATCCCCAAAAAGACTTGTAGAGAAAGGAGGTTCTACAAAGTATTGACTCCGGGGGGCGCTATACAAATGTCCCCCACACTTTTCACATATTTATTTGTATCATTTATCATTTTCCTTCCACTTCACAATTATGTGTCACTTTGTGTTGGTTTATCACATAAAATCCCAATAAAATACATTTACGATTTTGATTGTAACATGACAACATGGGGGAAATGTCAAGGGGTATGAATACTTTTTCAAAGCACTGTATACATACAATGTCCTGTGTGCTGCTGGGGTTTGTAATTCCACAGAGGGTACTGAAGCAAACATAACAGGAATATGTTCTGCAGCTACAGAGGGCATCGCACCGCTCCCTATATTCACCTTTCTAGGCATCCCACATCCATATGAAACGCTGCGCCATCATATGACTAGATGGAGACAGGAGGGAAGAGAAGTGACTTTGTAACAGAATCATTGATTAGAAAAGTTTCACCTCCTACAAGTAAAAGTCATCCTTCAGCTGCAGTCAGTGACTGTGCCTAGGCTGAGATGATGTCATCAGTCTGCTGCAGGCAGGAGGAGGCATTTCCTCAGTCCCACCCTCCCCCAGTGATCAGACTGTACATTGTAACTTTGTAGAATGAGGAGGCGGCATGTCCTCAGTCTCCCCTCCCCCAGTGTAATGTTGTAGCAAGTCACAAAGCGAGAGGCTGCAACAGGGGATGATCCGTGTCAAACATTTGTGAACACAGACGAGAACTGCACAGACACCATTATTTACATGACTGTGTCCTCTCTGAGCCGGCCTCTCAGTCTACAAAATGATGCCCGAACAAGGATGGTGCCGTCCTTCTGGAGATGCAGACATAATCAGGGTTAGTACTGTGATCTCTGTGAGAGGTAACAAATACCTGAAAGTATTATAGGGACACATTATGTAGCATGGGGCGCCAAAGAAACACAGAAACAGATGTGTGGTGACAGGTCCACTTTTACAGGTACAAATATTAAAATACTTTAAAAAGATTAAAAAAAAAAAAAAAGAATAAATGAAAATTATTTAAAAAAAAAAAAAAAAAAAAAGAGAATTACAAAAAAATTTAATTGTGCAAATTCCTACTTAATTAAACTAATTTAAATTATAACAATGTTTCATTTGTCCTTTTCTTTTGAATGAAATTCTGACTGTTGAGAAGAGAAAATCAGAAGGGGGTCAAATCGCTTCAGAAATAGATTAAAAATGCTGATTCAGGTTTTTCACCCATTTCTTAAATTCACATTTATTATTATTAGTAGTAGTAGTAGTAGTAGTAGTAGTAGTAGTAGTATTATTATATTATTATTATTTATAATTTGTTATTATTGTCATTATAGCACATTGTTATAGTATATTTTATGATTATTATATTGATTTATCATCATTAGAATTATTATATTGTTACTATAGTATTATATTAATTTGATCATTTTATATTATTATTGCACATTATTTTATTGTCATTATACTATAATATTATTCCTTTTTTTTTTAATTATAATTGCATATTTATTTATATTCTATTGTTATCATGTTGTTATATTATTAATCTTATTGCTTTTATGATTATTAAACAATATTATTGTCATCATTAGGTTTTAGATCATTAGCGGTTCTATTGCCTTCATCAAACCCCTCCCCCCCCCACGACTCACTTTAATTTGGTCCAAACAATCTCCACTTTTCTTAATGAAAACGACGGCGTGGTCTCCCTCGACGGAGAAAAATAAATAAAATAGGAGCGCCGCAGGTTTTATTTTGATTCTGAACGTCTTCCTCAGACAGGCTCATAATTTTTTTTTTTTTTTTTTTTCCCCGGTATTAAGTGATAAATAAGGTGTCCGCAGATAAACGGCGATTCTGTTTTTCGCACCTCCGGCGGCGCTGGAGGCCCCCCGAAAATGAAGTGCCTTTTCCATAAATCGCGCACGAGTCTCCGCGCCTCTCTTTATATAACCACATCTGTACACAGAACGCACCCTTCACATAACCTCTGCCGGCTGATTAATGAGCGCTTGGCGAACGCCGCGCAATTCGATGCCAGAAATACGAAATCCCAACGTGTTTTTTTTTTTTGTTCCATGAGTCCCGGGGGGGCCCCAAAACGCGCTCATAAAACTGCCTCCTCGCCGTGCGACGGAGGAGAAATATGCAAGCTTGCAAAGCCACGCCGTATATTTTATTTTTACACGTTTCGCCAGGATTAACCGTTGTGTCAGGTGCGGCGGCGGGATGAGGCGCGCTAATGAGCCGCGGTGGGGGAGAGAGGCGGCGCTGAAGGGGTTAACTCCGCGCCGAGTGAGCCAAAGCACACGGAAATTTCTGCGACGCCTCTCCGCGGTCTGAGCGGCGATGGAAGAGGCTATTTCGGTAATGGCCGATTTAATAACAAGGTTTAAAACGCGCAATTTGTGGTCGCGCGCGGCAACCACTTAAGCGGGCCGTGTGCTGCCGGCCCATTGGCTGCCACGGGGGCACCATGTCATTATATGGACAACAGGATTCCATGCCCCCTCCAGCTGAGCGGGGGGGGGGGGTCACTGACACCGGCGCAATGCTGTAATAATGGACCGGAAATTTCGGTCGAAAAATTACTATTTTTTTATCTTCTGCACCAACAGCTCATTCTACAGCCAATGTGCCCAACAGATTTAGCCATAACCTTTGTTTTTAGTTATGAATGGAGGATAGAAAGGTTAGAAACTCTTTGTCACCTTTGGAGAGATTCACAAAAGAATGGTGGAGAATCCAAAATGTTACAGTTGTCACCAGAACAGGAAGTGCAGGTAAATCTTCCAATGGGGACAACCACAATTTCTTTTCTCTGTAGAGACATTTCCTCTCACTTCCTGCCGTGTTCCTGGGACAGGAAGTGAAGGGATATCTTTGGAAAGAAACAAAACTTTTTTCTTTTAAAATTAACCACTTGCTGACCAGGCCTTTTCTGACACTTTTTGTTTACATGATTAAATCAGTATTTTATTTTTTATAGAAAATTAGTTAGAACCCCCAAACATTCTATATATTTTTTTAGTTATTTTGCTATAAATCCTGTTCTTTTAATACTACACTTAGATGGGGCTTCCTGTTTTTTTCAATATATATATATATATATACACACACACACACACACACACACACACACACACACACACACACACACACACACACATACATAGGGAGGAGCCTGTGAGACTTATGTACATGGGAGGAGCCTGTGAGACTTATGTACATGGGAGGAGCCTGTGAGACTTATGTACATGGGAGGAGCCTGTGAGACTTATGTTCATGGGAGGGGCCTGTGAGACTTATGTTCATGGGAGGGGCCTGTGAGACTTATGTACATGGGAGGGGCCTGTGAGACTTATGTACATGGGAGGGGCCTGTGAGACTTATGTACATGGGAGGAGCCTGTGACACTTATGTACATGGGAGGAGCCTGTGACACTTATGTACATGGGAGGAGCCTGTGACACTTATGTACATGGGGGGAGCCTGTGAGACTTATGTACATGGGAGGAGCCTGTGAGACTTATGTACATGGGAGGAGCCTGTGAGACTTATGTACATGGGAGGAGCCTGTGAGACTTATGTACATGGGAGGAGCCTGTGAGACTTATGTACATGGGAGGTGCCTGTGAGACTTATGTACATGGGAGGAGCCTGTGATACTTATGTACATGGGATTATTTTTGTTTTTTATTTTTAATAAATTTGCAAAGATTTCAAACGTCTTTGATGTTGTCATTATGGGGGATGGTTTGTAGAATTTTGGAGGAAAATAATGAATTTAATCCATTTTGGAATAAGGCTGTAACATAACAAAATGTGGAAAAAGTGAAGCGCTGTGAATACTTTCCTGGATGCATGGTATGTAGGAGGATTTGTGTCCGCTGAGCATAGTCCTTTCATTGGGGATATGGAGGGTTTACAACCACTTCAAATTGAATCTTAACACATCCTACCGGATTGCACTTTATTCTCGCCGTCCTGATACAAGTGATTTGTGCGATTCGAATGGCTCACCTGGGGGATAAGAAGTGTTAAATCTAAAGACGGGAGATTAATTCGGCCTCAAACTTTGCTACATAACCGACAGCGCGAACTTTTCTCAAATCATTAATCTGAGAACTGGACTGCTGGGGGGGGGGGGGGGGGTCAGAGCGACTTTCACACTTCTGGGGTTATTTATTGTTCCTGGATGAGGAATCGCCTCCTGAGCAGAGAAAACATTCACAGGAATCAGAAGCGTGTGATGGAGGAATAACCCCCTACCCCCCCTCCTCATCCCCCAACCACAGCGAGGCCACTATCTAGGCTGCCGCTACCCGCCGCCCAATACTTCCCAAAGTATAAGGAGATCTGGATTACTCAATGTATTTTATACAGCCACGAATCCCACGGAGGGAAGGGGAGGGGAAGTTTTTTTATTTTAGTTTTATATTCATTTTCCAATTTCCCTTTGGGATTAATAAAGTATTCTGTTATTTAAAAAAATCTATTCTAATTTATTCTACGTAATAAGTATTGTTTATATTCTTTTCTGTGTAGATCAGAGTGACTTTATTTTTAAAAATTCAGTATAAGATTATATTTGTAATCACCAAAGGAAAGCCGACACATCTCGGGAGTTACAAGGGCTCCCTTCTTCGGGGACATGAATGATAATAAAATGTAATCAGGGTCTCGTCCGACACAATGAATAGCGCAAAATATTAATACATACAGTATATATGTAACTATAATTATGAAACGTTCAAAAGAAAAAACAGCAACAATTTTATATTTATAGAACTTATTTAAAATATCCAATAAAAATGCATTTGATCTATTTAATACATTGTGTGTGTATTCCTATCCATGTGGATCATGTTAAGAAATACATGGATTGGTTGTTGGTGATAAATATCGTCTTCCACAATCAAATCCCATGGGAACGTTTTCTGCTCTATGCACGAATTTTCGATTTTCAGGATTTTCGAATGACCGAATTTGTTGAAATTCGTTAAACAACGAATTTGGAGCGACACGAATTGCACATGTCTAGTAATTGGTCACAGTACTGGCAGGGCCAATCACAGCCCATCTGTACCATGTGATTAGCTTCAGCCAATCACAGCAAAAGATACTGAATGAATCAGTTTCATTCAGTAAAAATGGTTGCCTATATACCAATGAAATTCACATATGAATGTGTACAAGCAATCATAACGTGTAAAAAAAAAAATTACAAAAAAGATCCTGATCACTTCCCAAGAGTAATACAATGTTACATGCAATGGGCCCTCTGACTCCATTCTCCCTGTTGGTTGGGGCGGGTCAGATGCGGTCACCAGTGACGCGTTGGCATCGGGCTTTATCCTGCAGACAATGCCGAGCTTGTTCACCAAACACGGGGGCGAGGACGGCAGCGCACTACACGTGAGCTCACCTGCCTTGCAAATCTACCCATTGAAATTCTGCAGAGAGCAGCACAGATTTAAATGTTAAAATTGATTGATGGCGCTCACAGGACACAAGCAGAGAGCACCTCGCGGTCAAATAACCGTAAAAGGTTTCCGTAAGGGTCATTAACTCCTCATCGAGGGCAGATGCTCCTGGCATGCACGCAGGAAAAACGCTCTCAACCAGGTAATCTTAATCAGTGCCGTATTACAAGAGGCGTCTGTGCGCCAAGCAATAATCCCATCGCCACCGCCAGCCGACCTCATCTGCCGCTGATCGCGAAGCAGGAAGAGAAGGGAAACATGTACAATGCGTCCGGATTCCTCAGGAGGAAATGAATTGTATCTGTGTAGACGGTCCGACAAGAGTGAAGGGGTGCCTTGTGATGGGTTGTTATAAGTTCCTCATTACCAACTTTCTCCGCAAAGGTCGCCATATAACCGCAACAGCGTCGCTCAGAACGGGAACCAATCATCGTCATAACAAGTCATCTGCCACTAGATGTCAATTAGTGGAACCAAAAGTATGGCAGCCTGAGGCCACGTGTCAGTCAAAGGAGCCATTTGTAACTAAATATCAAAACAGGAAATTCTATCATCACTAAACAGAAACAATGTAACAAAATGTCAAACAAATAAAACCCGAGCATGGAGGTCCGGGGGTCAAGGAGCTGACATGATTGTCCTATAATGAGGTCTTGGGTTATGTTTACATAACAGCTAGAGTGTAAATTTTTGTTTATTAAAAACATATTTACATAAAAACAAACAACAACTAAACAAAAACAAGCGTGCTTACATCAGCAAGTAAAAAAAAAACGTTTCCTGATAAGATAACATAGAAAGAAACATATTTTAATGACAACAAAAAAAAGACTACAAACCCCGAACCTCAACTTAAACACAATCCAGGCTAAGAAACCTTTTGAGATTTAATCGCCATCAGGATGCGATTCCGAAACCCCCCCATTAACCCCTCCCCCCACATCGTTCACCCCGACTTCCACATCATTCACCTTGCATTCTGCACCAGCCACTCTCATTCCCTTCCCACCTCCCCATCCTCCACCATCATCCAATCCATCCCTCACTCCACCCCTCGGTGTCTGCCGACCTCCAGCCGCACTTCTGCCACACCGAGGAGGAGGGGTTGGCAGCACCATACATTCTGGTCCAGCACCCTCCACTGCCCTCATTACACTAGGAGAGACAATAGGTGCAGACACAGACTTGACAACCACACTTTCTGACACTGACTGGGAGGCCACAGACTGGGGGGACACCGACACCACAGACTGGGGGGACACCGACACCACAGACTGGGGGGACACCGACACCACAAACTGGGGGGGACACCGACACCACAAACTGGGGGGGACACCGACACCACAAACTGGGGGGGACACCGACACCACAAACTGGGGGGGACACCGACACCACAAACTGGGGGGACACCGACACCACAGACTGGGGGGACACTGACACCACAGACGGCCTCACAGACACAGATTCTGATGGGACAGAGACACTAGGATCCCCAGGTACAACCTCCACCAACCCAGACTCTTCTCTATCCAGATGGAAGAATTCCTCCACCAACTCTGGCTTATTGTGCAAACCCTCATGGCACTGGCTATAAGGGTGACCAACCTTATCACATAGGTTACATTTAATGATGTTACAGTCCCTGGCACAAAGAGCACTTCTGTTCTGGACATTTAGAGGAGAAATGTCCCTTGACTCCACATTTATGGCACAGCTTAGGTTGACCAGGGTAGAAGACGATAATTCTATCTCTATCAATAAAGGAAGAGAAGGGCAAATACTAGACCACATTTTCACACACACTCAACCTCATTGATACTGACCACCCACCCGTCCAGATTCCTCTATCATCCTCAATCTTTTTTAGAGGGCACAAAGTTTCACCAAACCTCCTCAACCAGATCCATAAATCCTTGGGGGGTATAGACTTATTCCTTGTCAGGATAGTCACATTCTTAATCAAGGGCTGTCGTGAGATAACTTTGGGGACATGCCCCTTCCAGTCTGGCTGGCTCCTATATACATGCTCAATCCGCTCCCAAAACAGATCCAGCAATTCTGGACGCACAATTGACAAATCATATTCATAGGAACCAGCTGGACTGATGAGAGCATAAATATCCTCCGCCTTAAATCCCATGGCTAGGATCTTATCCACAACCTCCCTCCTGATAGGTGGACTACCTCCTCCTTCCCATCTAAGCTGTACCACAGCAGCATGACTTTGTCCCTACACAGCCTTAGCATAGTTCCTAACTGAGACAGATGACACATTAACTGGCTGCATAGGAACCTCTGAAATCTGGTTTGGTAAATTACCCACCACTTGATCCTCCCTCCTCCCCTCCAGCACAACAGTCCCGCTCACCATAATCCCAGAAGTACCACAGTTACCAGCAGTCCCATCATCAAGTAAAGTCTTCCGTTTAGAAAAAACACCAGCTGTTTTAGCGTTCATACGGCCCTCCTGCTCTGCAGTTTCAATGTTCATGTGACATTCCTGCTCTGCAGTTTCAATGTTCATGCGACATTCCTGCTCTGCACTATTAGTGTCCATGTGGGACTCCTTGCAGCCAGCAGAAGCTTCTCTGTCTGGATACACGCCATCTCGTCCTGCATTCCCTGCTGATTGCAAGGATCTGTTGGCAGGTGCAATCTCTGCAGAAA
The DNA here is from genome assembly GCF_042186555.1 of Aquarana catesbeiana. Lineage (NCBI taxonomy): Eukaryota > Metazoa > Chordata > Amphibia > Anura > Ranidae > Aquarana > Aquarana catesbeiana. The sequence continues at coordinate 410,187,205 of NC_133329.1, forward strand.
TCCCTCATTTTCCTCAACCGCCTACTGAAATGACCCAGACTGCTGGGGAGGGAGGGGGGCAAATACTGACTCAGGTGCAACAGATCCTGAGACAGGGGTAGTACTGTGGCTACCATGTGAAGCCACTTCCTGACCCCCCCATCCATACTGTAGCCATTGCTCTGGCATCTGCCCTCTGGCTGGTACTGGCACAGGCACTTACCTTCATCTGTTGGAATCTCTCCCCATTCCCACACTTTTCTCTGAACACATCACTGCTCTCCATCAGAGAGGTGACCAACTTTTGCTTTTTCAATGCCTCCTCCAGACACTTCAGCTTGGAGACTTCCCTCTTACTATTTCCAGACTTACTGAGCAGGGATTTTTTTTTCCTGAGATCTTCTTTCATGACAGCAAGTTTCTGTTCCTCCTTAGCAATGTGGCAAAGTCTGTTCACCACTCTATTCTGGAGGACTGGTAAGGACTCCTCTTGCATAGGGACAGGCCCAGGATCCATTGCAGCTTGAGCACATGGAGTAGGCCTCAGTGCCTCTGTAGAGCCTCCACCTTCGTCTCCCCCAACATAGTCCATGCTTGCCTGGAAAAAGCCTGCAGGACAGGCCCCAGGCTTGCTGCTTCTGTCAGCTGAGATCACAATGGAGTGAGCCAACAGCACCCCGCTGAACAGCACCACCTGGTGGAGAAGCTCCTCTGGTGCAGAGACTGATATGACTGGCTCAGTGTTTTCTGTAGTGTTTTCTGTACAGCACTGCGGTTTATGTCAGAGCTATATAAATGTATAATAATAATAATAATAATAATAATAGTGTGTGACTGTGGGGGAGGGGACATTAGAGTGTAAGCTCCTCTGGTACAGAGACTGATGGGACTGCCTCAGTGTTCTCTGTACAGCACTGCGGTATATGTCAGAGCTATATAAATGTATAATAATTAGGGTTGCACCGATACTAGTATCGGTATTGGTGCCGATAAGTATTTGCACAAGTATCGGTACTCGTGCAAATGCACCGATACCTGAAACCGATACTTTCAGGCTCGGTTCTTTGAGCTGTCAGTGGGTCTTCCCTGTTGACATATGAAGTCCGGTAATTGGAGCTGTCAAAAAATAAGCAGCCGGCAATGTTTATTAACAACATTGCTCAGCCGCTGAAACACTAAAATATAAAGAAACATTGTTTCTTTTTTAATCTTTCTGTTTCTTCATCTGCAGATAAAAGGGATGAACAAATGTTCTTCGGTTTGACACCTTACAAATCCTTAATTTACTCTAATCAGCCTCAACTCCCTATTCTCCTCCATTTAATTATTTTCCTGCTTTTTTTTTTTTTTTTTTTCATGTCTATTTTATAAAATGATAAACATTTAAAACTTTTTTTGTTTGCTTTGTTAGTGAATATTTTTACACATATATATTAACATATATTTACACATTTCACATTGAAAAAGCGCAAGATTAAAAAAAAAATTCATTTAATTTGTAAATAACTTTTCAGTGCTTTGTACCATTGCTGACAGCTGAAGTGAAAACAAAACAGTTGCGGTCGGTATCAGTATTTGGAATCGGCGAGTATTAATAAAAAAAAAAAAAAAGTACTCGCCGATACCATTTACTCATTGTAAAAAAAATGGTATCAGTGCATCCCTAATAATAATAGTGTGTGACTGTGGGGGGGAAATTAGAATGTAAGCTCCTCATAACTCCACGATCGGAGTGCAGACCGCTCATCATAGCCGGCGGTGTTACATCGAAGGTTGGCCGTGGTTCTGTGTTTGAGTTCAGAATAACATCCCAGCCATCATAATCTAAGCATAGAACAGCATAGAACGATCGATCGGATCAACATGGGAGAGAAAAGTCTATTCCTGCAAAACAACAAACACGCCGACTGTTCAATAATTTACACTTCACAACTCCTACATCACCATATTTACTAAAATAACCAACACTACTATCTGCAAGAAGTCAGAGCTATATAAATGTATAATAATAGTGTGTGACTGGGGGGGGGGGAGGGGACTTTAGAGTATAAGCTCTTCTGGTACAGAGACTGATGTGACTGGCTCAGTGTTCTCTGTACAGCACTGCGGTATATGTCAGAGATATATAAATGTATAATAATAATAATAATAGTGTGTGACTGTGGGGGAGGGGACATTAGAGTGTAAGCTCCTCTGGTACAGAGACTGATGTGACTAGTTCAGTGATCTCTGTACAGCACCGCAGTATATGTCAGAGCTACATAAAATGTATTATAATAATAATAATAATAATAATAATAATAGTGTGTGACTGTAGGGGAGGGGACATTAGAGTGTAAGCTTCTCTGGTACAGAGACTGATGTGACTGGCTCAGTGAACTCTGTACAGCGCTATGGTATATGTCAGAGCTATATAAATGTATAATAATAATAATAATGTGTGACTGTGGGGGGAGGGGACAGATTGTTAGCTCTTCTGGTACAGAGACTGATGTGACTGGCTCAGTGTTCTCTGTACAGCACCGCAGTATATGTCAGTGCTATATAAATGTATAATAATAAAAGTGTGTGACTGTGGGGGGAGGGGACATTAGAGTGTAAGCTCTTCTGGTACAGAGACTGATGTGACTAGTTCAGTGTTCTCTGTACAGCACCGTGGTATATGTCAGAGCTATATAAATGTATAATAATAGTGTATGACTGTGGGGGAGGGGACATTAGAGTGTAAGCTCCTTTGGTACAGAGACTGATGTGACTGGCTTAGTGTTCTCTGTACAGCACTGCGGTATACGTCAGAACTATATAAATGTATAATAATAATAATAATAATAGTGTGTGACTGTGGGGGAGGGGACATTAGAGTGTAAGCTCCTCTGGTGCAGAGACTGATGTGACTGGTTCAGTGATCTCTGTACAGCACCGCGGTATATGTCAGAGCTATATACATGTATAATAATAATAATAATAATAATAATAATAATAGTGTGTGACTGTGGGGGAGGGGACATTAGAGTGTAAGCTCCTCTGGTACAGAGACTGATGTGACCGGCTCAGTGTTCTCTGTACAGCGCTATGGTATATGTCAGAGCTATATACAGTAAATATGTGTTTTTTACACATCCCCCGATATTCACAAATCTTCCACAAGCATATGACTGTTAGAGGAACGCAGGTCCCATTATTGATATTTTCCTCCTGATATGACATTGGCGATCTGTCATGATGACAATTTACATGCAAACATTGTGTAGCTGAGGACTCTCTAGCGGAGGGAAGTGTCATTCGGCGGGACAATTGCTGCAATTAAGTGGCGGTAACACACAGATGTCAATAAGAATTGCTAGTTTAGAGAGGTTGTCAATCAATGAAGTGAAGTGTCAGTCATAATAAAGGATCAATAAATGTAATGAATCCTCACCAGCAGGACAAGGCGGAATCAGAGACATGGAGAGGGAAGTCACTCAATGGAGGAAAATATCCCTCCCAGGCAGAAGACGTCAGTCAGAGGCTGAAATGTCAGGAAACAAAGGTGACAACACACAAAGCAAAAAAGGTCAGCAACTGATGAACTGCAGGACTGCGATCTGTGCAACAAAGTCACCACAAAACACGTCGGGGACTGGAAGTCTCATGTTGGGAGACATGGAGGAGGATTTCCTAAAGGAGCTGAAAACGTTCACACAATAAATTGTATAAAGAATCTCTACACTTATTTATTTCATCTGCACGTGATTGGAGGATTGAAACGAATATTCACACAGTTGTATCAATGAAGGAAATACACGACCATCAAGCGATCAGTACAAAGAATTGGGGTCACTCGGGTGTCGAGGAGCTTCCCCAACTATTGTTACATCTACACTGGCCACATACCACAAGAGGACAAGACACGACACAGGCACCAGAATCCAAACATTGAGGAACTGTAGCCTCTCCCTCCCATGATCAGGGCGGCCACAAATATACCACACCTCCCTCATCACTCCATAAAAACAAAACAAAAAAAAAGATAGAGATACAAAGTAACATTGTTTATAAACATTGATCAGACAGGAGATAGAGAGATACAAAGTAACATTGTTTATAAACATTGATCAGACGGGAGATAGAGAGATACAAAGTAACATTGTTTATAAACATTGATCAGATGAGAGATAGAGAGATACAAAGTAACATTGTTTATAAACATTGATCAGACAGGAGATAGAGAGATACAAAGTAACATTGTTTATAAACATTGATCAGACGGGAGATAGAGAGATACAAAGTAACATTATTTATAAACATTGATCAGATGGGAGATAGAGAGATACAAAGTAACATTGTTTATAAACATTAATCAGACAGGAGATAGTAGTTGATACCTACTGTAGCAGAATGGAAAATACAAGTAAGCGAAACTTTAATTAACCACTTCCCGCCCGGCCTATAGCGGATTGACGTCCAGGAAGTGGTTGCGTTATTCTGACTGGGCGTCATATGACGTCCAGCAGGATAACATGGGCATGGGGGCCAGGGGTGTTTTTTTTTTTTTTTCCCCCTCTTAATACGGGCTGGGGTTGTATGTCGTTTGTTGTTGTGTTTTTTTCTTTCCTGTTGCTGGTATACAAAATGAATAAAAAGAGGATTTCATTTAAAAAAAAAAAAAACATTGTTCATAAACATTGATCAGACAGGAGATAGAAAGATACAAAGTAACATTGTTTATAAACATTGTTCAGATGGGAGATAGAGAAATACAAAGTAACATTAGTACAAACTAACAATATATTTTTTTAAATGATCACTGAAGTAGAAATAAGTGCATTTTATTTCATGTCGATACATTTTAAGTCTACAGATTGCATAAAAAGTAAAAAAAATTCTGTGAGACAAAAATCATGTTGGTCCACGGGGGGTGTGTACAGGGGGGGGGGGGGTGTACGGGGGGAGGTGTATGAGGGGACGGTGTACTGGGGAGGGGGGGTGTACGGGGGGGGTGTACGGCTGGAGGGGGGTGTAGTACTGGGGGGTGTACGGGGGGGAAAGCTGAATGGGTTAAACTAGAGGAGGCATGAGTCTCCATTTTAGATTTGGTTCTAAAAATGCGTGTGCCTGGCTGCCAAGCTAGTTATGTATTAGGAATGATGATAAAGGCAGGAGAGGATTATTCCATTCTCGGGGTCAGTGTGGCTCAGGGTCAGACCCCCCCTCGGCCCCCCCCCCGGCCCATATCAGCTCCTGTCCTGTACGGCCTCAACTGTCACCTAAAAATAGCCGCTATCACAGCAAAACCTTCACATGACACCGTGTCACCGGGGACGGGCGGGGGACGGACGGGGGACGGACGGGGGACGGGTGAGCCGGAATACAGAGAGTAGATATAGACATCCCATAATCCAGGAAATTAAAGCTGCACGCCGGGCAGACGTCAGAACACCCCAAATAATGAAGTTAGGGGTTCATTGAGACACGTCAGGCGTATTTAATTGCATTTAGCACAGTTACCCACATTTGTCTTTTCTCAGTCCCCTTTAATGCCCATACAGCAGCACTCAGACTGGGGAAGGGAGAAGGGGCAGCAGCTTTGAAAGCCAATCAGACTCTGCGGAGCACATGTGCTGACACTGAGAGGAGGAGAGAGCAGAGAGACGACCTCCTCACTACGCTGCTTCTCCTTAACTGTCCGATACTTAAAGTGATTGTTACCCCAACATTTCATCATATTCCTGATGTGTGTCTGCTGTACCATGTACTGGTATGAGAAAGTCTCCAGTTCTCTTTGTATTGCTTCCTTTGTGTGAAATCCCTGGTGATCCTGCCAGTCTCCTCTACTTTCCTGACAGGCCCCCCGCTGCACAGCCATTCACTGGGAAGAGCAGTGTGCTGTTGTTTCTCCTCCTCCTCAGCTCTTATACAACAGAGAACAAATGTAAATGGGTTTAAAAAGGGTAAAAATATTAATATCTATACACAAATGTTTTGCCTTTCATTTGAAAATTTTAAGCTGAATGGGGATTTTTTTTTTTTTATAAAAGGTGATCATTTACAATCACTTTAATGTTAACAATATGAATTAATGCCACCAATCAGATGACAATGTGATTTTGAAGTATAAATAGGATTGGTGACACAGAGAGCAGAAAGAGAGGAAGTTACCTAATCAAGTGTTACATTTAAAAAAACAAAAAAAAAAAAAACACGCAGTGCGGCATTTAATGGCGTCAACACAGAAAACGACTGAACAAAGCTTCCAATGAGAATGTCTTCTGTGTGCGTCCCAAGCCCACCACGGGGCAAAAAATGAAGGGCTTTGCTTACGGTGTAATCCGGTTTTTCAGCTTATAAGATTATTATTATTATGTCATTTATAGTTCCCACCATTTACACAACATGTCACATCAGTGCCTGCCCAAAGGAGCTTACAATCTAAAGCTGCCCAGACGGCGGTAAACGTTTGCGCCAACTTTCACATGAAGATTGTTCATCGAAGCATTCGATACCCTCAATGACTGACTACATATGAAAGACCTGAATTTTTTTTTTTGTTCGATTGCCATGACAATGTTGCAAACTAGAACAATTGATTTCGGGATAAAAGGAAGTGAACGGGAATCACATTCACAGCCGGGATTTTCTTTTACTCAGATAACGATCAAGGAAAAAATTTCAATCCATCTTCTTCAATTTCGCTTTCCCTTGCGGTTGAAAAGGATCAATAATTTGATCGCACCGACCAATTACCAAATCGAACAAACGCTTCGAAAGTGACAATTTTCCATTGATATTCTCCCAGTGACCGGCTTCCCGATCTCACATGAACACACAGAAATCATCCAACCTACCAGGCAACCCCCATGGAAGTACCGGGAGAGCATGCAAACTCCATGCAGATCGTGTTCTGGAAGGGATTCACTATTGATACCAATGATGGGGCACTATTCCTCCCACTGACACCAATGATGGGACACTATTCCTCCCACTGACACCAATGATGGGACACTATTCCTCCCACTGACACCAATGATGGGGCACTATTCCTCCCACTGACACCAATGATGGGACACTATTCCTCCCACTGACACCAATGATGGGACACTATTCCTCCCACTGACACCAATGATGGGGCACTATTCCTCCCACTGACACCAATGATGGGACACTATTCCTCCCACTGATACCAATGAAGGGACACTATTCCTCCCACTGATACCAATGATGGGGCACTATTCCTCCCATTGATGCCAATAGGGCACTATTCCTCCCACTGATACCAATGATGGGGCACTATTCCTCCCACTGACACCAATGATGGGGCACTATTCCTCCCACTGACACCAATGATGGGGCACTATTTCTTCCACTGACACCAATCATGGGGCACTATTCCTCCCACTGACACCAATGATGGGGCACTATTCCTCCACTGACATCAATGATGGGACAATGTTCCTCCCACTGACACCAATGATGGGGCACTATTCCTCCCACTGATACCAATGATGGGACAATGTTCCTCCCACTGATACCAATGATGGGGCACTATTATCGCCTAATACTAAATTGTTGGCTCCCACTGAGCACAGTCTTAAGGACTGTCCCTTTATTTAGAGTGTTTGGATACCCCGGCCTATAACGGTATTAACCAAATGGTGTTGATTGTACTTGCTTCCCTCTGGATTGCTTTTCAGAGAGCAGTTCTAAGTCTAAGGGGGGTTTGGGGGAGGTCACCGGGAGGGGGGGGGTGATAGGTCACATGTTTTTAACCCTGAAAAGGCTGAACCACTTTGCCGCAAGTGCATTGCACCACAGCCCCATTCACTTGGTACTCGGCCACATTCACAACAACGGGGGTTCAATTTTTGCCACGGTTGAGCAATTGGGAATGGTAAGTCCGCGGCTCAGCCCCCTGCTTTCAACGCCTCCCCGGTGCCCATGTGAATGAGCCCCCAAAACATGTGAACGCGAAGCGCGTTTTTTTTGAGAATTTTGAATGCAGACATAGCCTAAGCTTTGCTCGCCGGGAACTTTTCTCGCTCTTCAGAGGGGGGGGGGGCAGCGTTACGGGACAAAACCCTACAACTGCGAGTCGTGGGACCCCCCTGAATGGCGGTTGGGAGTAATGCGCTCTGACAGCTCTCCTGCGATGGACAAGGGCCCAAAGATAAATAATTGTTCCTCGGCCGCATTATCCCCCCCCCCCCCAGCTCTCACCACATTCCACGGCCCTGCCAAGAATACAGCGCCATTCTCCCAGGCCGATCGGGACCCCCCCTCCCCCCTTTTGTGCCTGACAAACAGGAAATTTTTCTCTGCCCCTCTGTCCTGAAAAGGCCTCCGAATTTCAGGCTGATTGGGGGACGAGTTTGCCCTTTTCTATACGGCCGAGTCCACGGGGGGCAGTGGGAGCTGAATGGAGGGCCGGGGAATAAAGGGGAGCCTGGAGCGGGGGGGGGGGTGTAAATTAGGAGAGGACGGGCTGCGCTGAGCAAATAAACTTTGCAGAGACAAGAAACTCAACACAGAACAGCTTGTAACTGCTGCGCATTGCTGCCCCAGGCGCTCTCCGCCGCCAACAATGGAACGAGCTTAAATCTCACCGATCGGCTAATCGATCCAGAATTGCTGGCCGGTTAGATGTTATCAGATAGAAGGTGGATTGACCTCGCGGGGGGGGGGGGGTCACTGGAGGGGCTCATCCACACCAAACAACAATCAAAAAGATCCGGTGTAAGGCCCAAGTCCACACAGGCGGTAAATATAAGTGGCAGATCTGCGTTTTTGCTCCCCTTCTGCCCCCCCCCTTAGAAATAAAACATGGCGGCCGTATAGATCGAATCCCATTGCCTCGTCTGCTGTAAATTTTACCTTGCCATGTCACATTTTGGTGCGGTGCCGCTTGCCAAACGCGCCCATTGAAGTCAATAGGATTACACCGCAATTGCGCACCACGTGCGATATTTCAATGTAGAATCCCCATTGGGAGCGAAAAAAAACGGGCCTTCAGCTGGTGGAAGGGTCCACCTCCGGAAGACCTGCAAACCACTGCCATCTGAAAAATGTTCCACCGTTAATCACTTTTCAGAGGGGCGGTAAAGTCTGCCACCTGTGTGAAAGGCCGGAGGATACCCGAAGAGAGATGGGGGGGTGAGGGCACTGGACCCAGAACCCCTCTCATTGGCTGTATCTAATGGCTTGGCTTCAGCAGCTCTCTACATGATGGGGGGGGGGGGGGGTCCCCCTGAGAAATAGAGGGCCACCCAAATTGAGAAGTCAACACAAATAAAAAAGAGATTGTCTCAAGTATCAAAGATCCTTTGTTGTTATTATCACACAAAACAGGAGGACAACCGACGCGTTTCAGGGGTAAAAATTCTCCCTTCATCAGGGCTTCAAAAATGTAGCAAAAAGTGTCCATTGGACTCAAAGCAAAATCTAAATCTATAACAATTAAAATGTGATTGCAGCTCCATCAATGGCTGAGTGATGGTGGGCGCACCTGCCTCTAACTCTCCTCTCCTGAAATACTCTGCACAGCTGGAGGACTCTGCTCCTTCCTCTATAACTCTCCTCTCCTGAAATACTCTGCACCTTCCTCTATAACTCTCCTCTCCTGAAATACTCTGCACTGCTGGGTGACTCTGCTCCTTCCTCCATAACTCTCCTCTCCTGAAATACTCTGCACTGCTGGGTGACTCTGCTCCTTCCTCCATAACTCTCCCTTTTCTGAAATACTCTGCTGGAGGGACTCTGCTCCTTCCTCTATGACTCTTCTCTCCTGAAAATACTCTGCACTGCTGGAAGACTCTGCTCCTTTCCTCTATAACTCTCCTCTCCTGAAATACTCTGCACTGCTGGAGGACTCCTCTCCTTCTTCTATAACTCTCCTCTCCTGAAATACTCTGCACTGCTGGAGGACTCCTCTCCTTCTTCTATAACTCTCCTCTCCTGAAATACTCTGCTCTGCTGGAGGACTCTGATCCTTCCTCCATAATTCTCCTCTCCTGAAATACTTTGCACCTTCTGGAGGACTCTGCTCCTTCCTCTATAACTCTCCTCTCCTGAAATACTCTGCACTGCTGGAGGACTCTGCTCCTTCCTCTATAACTCTCCTCTCCTGAAATGCTCTGCACTGCTGGAGGACTCTGCTCCTTCCTCTATGACTCTCCTCTCCTGAAATACTCTGCTGGAGGACTCTGCACCTTCCTCTATAACTCTCCTCTCCTGAAATACTCTGCACTGCTGGAGGGACTTCGCTCCTCCCTCTATAACTCTCCTCTCCTGAAAATACTCTGCTCTGCTGGAGGACTCTGCTCCTCCCTCTATAACTCTCCTCTCCTGAAATACTCTGCTGGAGGACTCTGCACCTTCCTCTATAACTCTCCTCTCCTGAAATACTCTGCTGGAGGACTCTGCACCTTCCTCTATAACTCTCCTCTCCTGAAATACTCTGCTCTGCTGGAGGACTCTGCTCCTCCCTCTATAACTCTCCTCTCCTGAAATACTCTGCTGGAGGACTCTGCTCCTCCCTCTATAACTCTCCTCTCCTGAAATACTCTGCACTGCTGGAGGACTCTGCTCCTCCCTCTATAACTCTCCTCTCCTGAAATACTCTGCTGGAGGACTCTGCTCCTCCCTCTATAACTCTCCTCTCCTGAAAATACTCTGCTCTGCTGGGTGGGACTCTGCTCCTCCCTCTATAACTCTCCTCTCCTGAAATACTCTGCTCTGCTGGAGGGACTCTGCTCCTTCCTCTATAACTCTCCTCTCCTGAAATACTCTGCTGGAGGACTCTGCTCCTCCCTCTATAACTCTCCTCTCCTGAAATACTCTGCTCTGCTGGAGGACTCTGCTCCTTCCTCTATAACTCTCCCTCTCCTGAAATACTCTGCTGGAGGACTCTGCTCCTCCCTCTATAACTCTCCTCTCCTGAAATACTCTGCTCTGCTGGAGGACTCTACTCCTTCCTCTATAACTCTCCTCTCCTGAAATACTCTGCAATGCTGGAGGACTCTGCTCCTTTCTCTAGCTCTCCTTTCCTCACCCCCTTTCCGCCTTCTTCCCTATAATATAATTGTAGTCTCAGCGTGCGGGAAAAAGCGCGGTGCTCTAACCTCACGCAGGCAGCGAGCGGCTCATAATTGAGCCATTAAAGGGCCTCCATTGAGTTTTATTCATTATGAAATTCCTGCTGCAACAGTAAATATAATATATGCAACATGAATTAGAACGTGAAGAGCCGAGTAAGCACAAAGCTTAATGTTCGCGCATTTACATTTAATTCTTAAATTGGTTTACCAGCCGACAAAAAAAAAAAAAAAAAGAATTGAGACGGCAAGATGGATCACGCGGCTTCGCGGTACTTTATTACGGTTTTAGATTAAATGCAATCTGACACAAGCCAGGAGATGGCGAGGGGGGGCGGGAGGAGACGGCGAGGGGGGCGGGAGGAGACGGCGTTCACTGTGCGTTATCGGAGAAAGAGACATTATTTATCAAGACTACGCAGGACAGACAATCTCAGGTGGATGGAAAGCGGTTCATCTTCGGTCCCAGCAGGGTGCGCACTTCTAAGGCCCCCCCCACAAGGGGCCAGCGAAACGTCTTTCCTCCGCGGCAGAAAAAAAAAGGCGTCTAGGACACATTCAGGCAAGTCAAGCGCTTGGGTGTTATTTCATTGACCAGAGTAATCATTTATTCTGTTTTTGGCCCCTCCCCTCTCTTCATACCTTTTTATGTAGCATCCGGGGGGGTAACTTCCCTTGTGGTGGAAATAAGGGATGACAGGTCCTCTTTATTGAGACATCTGGGATCTTTTAGACCTGCCTAAGCGGACGTCACCTCCAGCCTCCTAGACCAGCAGGCTCCAAATTGTGGCCCGGGGGGCCAGATGTGGCCCCTTTGCTTGCTTTGATCCAGCCCTTGGGACACTATTTTCATCCATTGATACCAACAATGAGGCATGATTCTCTCCACCGGCACAAATGAAGAGGCAGAATTCTTCCCAATGACACCAACAATGGGGCATAATTCCTCCCAATGATGCCAACAATGGGGGCTCAATGACACCAATGATGGGGCACAATTCCTCCCCATGATACCAACAATGGGGCACAATCACACCAAAGATGGGGCACAATTCCTCCCAATGATACCAATTATGGTGCACAATTCCTCCCCATGATACCAACAATGGGGGCCCAATGACTCCAATGATGGGGCACAATTCCTCCCAATGATACCAACAATGGGGCCCAATGACACCAAAGATGGGGCACAATTCCCCCCATGATACCAACTATCGGGCCCAATGACACCAAAAAATGGGGCACGATTCCTCCTCATGGTACTAACAATGGGACCCAATGGCACCAAAGATGGGGCACAATTCCTCCCCATGATACCAACAATGGGGCCCAATGACACCAAAGATGGGGCACAATTCCTCCCAATGATACCAACAATGGGGGCCCCAATGACACCCATGATGGAGTGCAATTCCTCCCAATTACACAAAAAATGGGGCACAATTCCTCCCACTGACACGGATGATGGGGCGGTACTCCTCCCATCTATCAAAGATGGGGGCATTGTTTATTCCCACCGATGTCAGGATCTTTTTATACTCCCCAAAGGCCACAGTCTGGCCCCTCTGAAGTCCGAAGGGACTGTATACTGGCCCTTTGTTTAAAAAGTTTGGATACCCCTGTCCTAAACCATAGAGACAGTCAGGGACCCCAAGGTCCCCTGCCTGCTCTATGGTAACCCGGCGCACAGCCAAATCCAGGGCACCCCCGGAGAAGTGCCGGTGCTTGCAAAAGAAAAAAGAAATCCAGAAAACTAATCAGCCGCTAGGATCGCTTTTAAGATGAAAAAGCATTGCTGGCTGTAAAAAAAAAAAAAAAAAAAAAGGGGTGTTATGGCGTACAGCTGCAGCCATAACCACTTGAAGCCAATCCGCACATATATGTTGATTTTTGCGTCCAGTGATTAGGAGCGTTGGCGCTCTATTATGCGCTCTGCAGCTCAAAAGGAGCTCAAAGAAGCTGCTCCTATAGGCTTTTTGAGCTCTCATTTTTCTGCCTAGAAACTCCCCTCCATGTTAGCCAATGGGGGAGATTTACTAAAGCTGGTGCGCTCAGAACACTGTGGAGCTGTGCATGGTGTGTCCCAATCAGCTTCTAATTTCAGCTTCAGCAAATAAGCTTTGGCAATAAAAAACCTGGAAGCCGATTTGGTTTCTATGCAGAGTTGCACTAGATTTTGCACTCTCCAGCTTTAGTAAAATCAACCCCAATGTGTCCCGTGCACACTGAGGCTTTTCCAGGCGGTTTCAGACATATGTTCCTACAGGCAGGAAAAAAAAAAAAAAAAAAAAAACACCAAACTCGCGTTTTTTCAGAGGAGCTAGTGCCCCAAAGAGCTCAAAAGACCTAAAAAAAAAAAAGCTTACTATCTAGGAGGGTCTGTGGTGAAAAAACGCTCAAAAAGGAGCTTGAAGAAGTTCAACAAAAAAAGTGCACAAAAAAAAAAAAAAAAAGCTTCTTAAAGCTAAAAATAAAAGCTCAAATGCCTGTAAAAGCAACTTTTTTTCCTTTTTTTTGAGCTGCAGTGTGCACGAGCCCTTATGAGTGGTTCACTTGAGCTGCCAAATTTTTTTTTAAGAACGATACAATATAACAGTACAGAGTAAAAAAAACTTTTACAAATGACGGGCCGGCAAAATATTACTTTCAAGGATACATTTCTTAAAAGAAAGTAATTTTGTATTATATATTTATTTTATCATTTTCTTTTTTTTTTTTTTTTTTTTTTTTTTTTTTTTTTTAATATATTGTTTTGTTTTATATTATTTCTTTCATAGAGGGGGGTCCCCCTTCTGTCTGGGGGGCCCGGGGCAGCAGCCCCTTTTTGCCCCCCCCCCTTTCCGTGGAAAGCTTTCTCTAAAAGAATTTTGTTTTTCAGACGGAGATCTTTCACAAACGCGGCCTTTACAAAAAAATGTTGCCTGCTATTCTTCTTTGAAGGTCGCATCGTCCTACTAAAAAACCTACAAACATTTGTTCGGCGACAGTAAAACCTTTATAGATGAGCTGCAACCACAAATAACGCGCCGCACTCCACACAGGCGCGAGTAATCCCGCATCAGAGGACAGAACCCTTGACCCTTGACCTTTCCGGGGAAAAAAAATGCTTAAACAAATCATGTTTAATCGCTTAAAAAAAAATAAATAACATATTGCAGCTCTCCAATCCCTAGATGTGGAGGCTACGTTCGTTTTTCGACCCCCCCCCCCCCCCTTTATTCTCATCCGGTTATCCTGCCAGTAACACACTTCCTTTCCTAGGGTGACAACGCTCACTGTACTGCATCTATGGAGGAGCAACAGTGTTGTCACTCTAGGACAGGGACTACAAAACACCTCCCCCTCCGTCCTCCTCCTGTATCATGTCTGCAGTCTCTGATCATCTCCTGTCCTATGTCCTGCAGTCTCTGACCATCTCCTGTATCATGTCTGCAGTCTCTGACCATCTCCTGTACTATTTCTGCAGTCTCTGATCATCTCCTGTATCATGTCTGCAGTCTCTGATCATCTCCTGTACTATGTCTGCAGTCTCTGATCATCTCCTGTACTATGTCTGCAGTCTCTGATAATCTCCTGTATCATGTCTGCAGTCTCTGATCATCTCCTGTACTATGTCTGCAGTCTCTGACCGTCTCCTGTATTATGTCTGCAGTCCTCTGACCGTCTCTTTGTACTATGTCTGCAGTCTCTGATCATCTCCTGTAGTATGTCCGCAGTCCTCTGATCATCTCCTGTACTATGTCCGCAGTCTCTGATCATCTCCTGTATTACGTCCGCAGTCTCTGACCATCTCTTGTACTATGTCTATAGTCCTCTGACCGTCTCCTGTACTTTGTCCGCAGTCTCTGACCGTGTCCTGTAGTATGGTCCGCAGTCTCTAACATTTTTCTGTAACATTAAATTCACAGATTATTATGTGTGGGCCCTTTTGATGATGCCAGGGGAAACTCTCACAGCCCCCAGAATGAAGAAAGTTGCCCACTACTGGCCTAGCGTGTAATGGGACCGATCGATATCTGTTGATCTGTGTCGCCATATGGAGAAGTATGGTTCTTCCTCTCCATGTCGTGTTGGAATTAGAGGGGAGAGCGGCGCGGCATACAGAGCGGGTGGCACTGGCGTAGCAGCTCCCCCACTGTGCCATCTCATTCAGCGCATCGATTGCCCCCGGCTGTGCTCAGAATAAGCCGAGCATGGCAAGAAGAGAGGCTAAATGAGGAGCCCCTCTAGAAGCCACAGAGCGCGCTTCGCTGGCGGCTTAATGCGTTTCAGCGACAGGAGACCCGCTGTAAGTGATTTTGCTGGCACTGCCAGCCCCCATCTCTGCCCAGAGGCGGCAGCTTGCCTGGCAAAATGCACCCGGCCCATTGCACAGCACGGGAGATGACAGATGAAGCGGGCAAATTACTAACTGCAGCCTGCGAAGTACGAGTCAGTGAGCGACGGCAAAACTGCGCCGGGAGGTGAAGGAACGCCAGCTGCCAGAGATACAGACACACACACGGCGTGAACAGAGCAGGAAAACCTGCTTTCTGCCGCCAAAGTCACAGGGCATTAGTCTCTGACAAACTTCCAGCCGTTGAAGGACTACAAGCTAACACTACGCCTCAACCTCAGGTGATAAGTACCAGCTCATCACCGCAATACCGCCACTGTGCGCGCCAGAGCCGTCATGCGAAAAAAACGACCAGCGCATATGTAAAAAACTGCCAAATTACCAGCGTGAGATTTCATCCTGTACATTTCAGGGCAGATATCAGATAAAGAAAAAAAAATTGACGGGCCCCATCAGACCCTTAAATTTTCCTTCCCATCACTGGTCATGGTTTATAGGACGCACTGCACTCATGTAATACCTGGAGATCACAAACTGTTTGAAGCCAATAGCTTAGGTGCAAGCTTGACCACAGTCTAGGGAAGAATAACGAAACAGGTTCACTTTAACGACAGCCAACAGACGCTTATATTTACCTCCCCATCACCGGCAAGATTTATAGGATGCACTGCATTCATGTGATACCTGGAGATCACAAATTGCTGGAAGTAGACATCCTGTATGAGTCAGGCTGCAGTCTAGGGAGGAGTAACAGAAGAGGATCACATTAATGGCAGCCCCCAAACAGCCCTCTTATATTTACCTTCCCAACACTGGCCAGGTTACAGGATGCACTGCACCCATGTAATACCTGGAGATCACAAACTGCTGGAAGTAGACAGCTCCTGTGTGAGTAGGGCTGCAGTCTAGGGAGGAGTAATAGAACAGGTTCACATTAATGATGGCTCCACCAGATGCTTATATTTGCCTCCCCATCACCGGCAAGATTTATAGGATGCACTGCATTCATGTAATACCTGAAGATCACAAACTGCTGGAAGCAGACATCCCCTGTATAAGTCGGGCTGCAGTCTAGGGAGGAGTAATAGAAACAGGTTCACATTAATGACAGCTCTAACAACCCCTTGTGTTTTACCTTCCCAACACTGGCAAGATTTATATAAGATGCACCGCACTCATGTAATAAGTGGAGATCACAATATGCTGGAAGCAGACAGCTCCTGTGTCGATTTAGCTGCAGTCTAGGGGTGGCAATGTAACAAGTTCACATTAATGATGACCCCCACCAGATGCTTATATTTTACCTCCCCATCACTGGCAGGATGCACTGCACTCATGTAATAACTGGAGATCACAATCTCCTGGAAGAACACAACCACTGCTTGAGTTTAGTTAAATTGCAGAGAACACGTTCTGCATGTTAGGGCCAGGATGGAGAATCAGGAATCTGCAATTCCCTTAGATGTGCATTCCCCTTGTCACAGTTGTCTGTCCCTAAATCAAAGTTGAAGGGGATGGGCAGGGCCTCGGTAAATTTACGTAGTTTCTGCCTGCTTCAATCAGTTAAGTGACCTGTTTCTTCAGCCTGGAACTAAAGTCATTATATCCCGTAGATGCCTTCATTGGTCCATGATCAGTATCTAGTGTGCTTAGACCTCAAGTGGGGTCCTTGGTCCAACGACATGCCAATCTCTACCCACTAGCTCAATGGTTCTCAACCGCCAGGCCATGGCCTTCCTACTTCTGCGCCTCCAGCTACCTGCAATTCCCCTAACCTCCTCTAGTGCCTTTCAGCTCCCTTAGTGTCCCCCTAACCTCCTATAGTGGCCTGCAATGCCCCTCAACCTCTTACAGTACCCCCAGACCCCTCTGAGCCCTCAGCATCCACAGTGCCCCCAACTTCCCACAGTGGCACCCAGCAGTGCACCTTAGCTTGCTGCAGAGCCCCCAGCCTTACCTACAGTTCCCCAAAACCTCCAACTGTGGGGCCCCAGGCAACACAGGGTCCTAGAGTCTCCTACAGAGCCCCCACACCTTTTGAGAGCCCTCAACTTCTCACAGTGCCACCCAGCCATGCCCCTTAGCTTTCTGTCGGGGGCCCCCAGCTTCTCCATAGTGCCCGCAACCTCCTATAGTGGCCTGCAGTGCCCCTCATCCCCTTGCAACGCACCCTACCTACTGCAGAGTCTCCAGCTTACCCATAGTGCCCCAAACCTCCAACAGTGGGGCCCAGACACCCGCAGGGCTGTAGAGTCTCCTACTGAGCCTCCAGAACATCTGAGAGCCCTCAACACCCAAGCTTCCTGTAGAGCCTCCAGCTTCCCGCAGTGCACCCCAGCTGTGCCCTTTAGCTTCCTGTAAAGCCTCCAGCTTCCCATAGTGCCCCCCTAACCTCCTATCGTGGCCTTATCCTCTCACAATGCTCCTGACCCTCAGAAATCTCAGCGTCTACAGTGGGGCCCCCCCCCACAATTTACAACAGTTGCACCCAGGATTGCAACCTAACTTGCTGCAGAGCATCTAGCTTACCCATTGTGCACCAAACCTCCAACAGTGGGGCTCAGACACCGCAGGGCTGTAGAGTCCTCCTACAGTGCAAACACAATATTTGAGGGCCCTCAACACCCACAGTGCCCCCCCCCCCCCCCTCAACTTCCCCACAGTGCTGCCCAAAATGTCCCCCTAGCATTCTGTACCGCCTCCCGCTTCCCCATAGTGCTCCTCAATCCCCTATAGTGGTCTGTAGTGCCCTTCAACCACTCACAGTGCCCCTACCCTTTGAGAGCCCTCAGTGTTCACAGTGCCCCCCCAGCTATGCCCCCTAGCTTCTTGTAGCATCTACGCAAAGTGCCCCACAACTTCAACAGTGGGTCCAGACACTGCAGGGCAGCCCACTAGTGCCACCCAGCCACTTGCCCATAGTGCCCCAAACCTCCAACATTGTCCCCCAGCCACTGCAGGGCTTGTGAGTCTCCCACAATAGACCTCAACATTTCAATACGTATTTTGTATTCCCATACTTTTATAAACATGGAAGGACTTGGAAGAATTTACAGAACTCTGGTCTCCATAAAGTTGAGGACCTCTGCTCCAACTGGATGCAAGAAAACACTCCAGAGGGGTCAGAGGGGATGTCAGTGGCAGGAGAACTGAATGCATGCAACTCCACAGCCCTGGAAGCAGCATGAGGAAGACTAATCCAAAGCCTGCAAGTATGTGGGCAGTGTTACACATAGTACATTCAGATCCAGAGCCTTCCCAAGCTCCTCTGGTGAAGAGGCGGATGAGGATGTCCCTAGGACATCAATGTTATTCCAATCCCAGAAATGAATATAAACCCGATAGTAATTAAAGTCTCACTCTCCATGTAGACAGGCGACATGTCCCCGGAGCTCCTTCCTCCAATATTCTGTCCATGTATAAAATCCTCTTCACGTATGTCATAGAAATGCTCATTGCCGCTGAAGCGTAAGCGGCGGGGGCGGCGGATCAGACAGAAAGTGACAAACGCCAGAATAAGCAGCGTCACTAGAATGTACAGAGTCAGATAATTCTTCATCATGACTTCTCTTGTAGAAAATGGATTGTTTTATCTTTTATCTGGAAATTTCCTGACAGCTTGAACGCCAGCCAGGTTCTGTGAGATCTCAGACTGGCAGCGCATCTGTGCCCATTGGTACGGAACTGATTTATACATTGGTTATAGATGAGGCGGCCGAGCAGAGTAAACTATCTTTGGCGGGCAGCAGAGCAATGCCGGGGGGCTCATTCACATCAGAGCAATGCCGGGGGGGCTCATTCACATCAGAGCAATGCCGGGGGGGGCTCATTCACATCAGAGCAATGCCGGGGGGCTCATTCACATCAGAGCAATGCCGGGGGGGCTCATTCACATCAGAGCAATGCCGGGGGGGCTCATTCACATCAGAGCAATGCCCGGGGGGGCTCATTCACATCAAAGCAAAGCCGGGGGGCTCATTCACATCAAAGGCAATGCCGGGGGGCTCATTCACATCAGAGCAATGCCGGGGGGCTCATTCACATCAGAGCAATGCCGGGGGGCTCATTCACAGCAGAGCAATGCTGGGGGGGCTTATTCACATCAGAGCAATGCTGGGGGCACAATCACATCAGAGCAATGCTGGGGGCACAATCACAACAGAGCAATGCTGGGGGCTCATTCACATCAGAGCAATGCCGGGGGGCTCATTCACATCAGAGCAATGCCGGGAGGCTCATTCACAGCAGAGCAATGCCGGGGGGCTCATTCACAGCAGAGCAATGCTGGGGGGGCTTATTCACATCAGAGCAATGCTGGGGGCACAATCACATAAGAGCAATGCTGGGGGAACAATCACAACAGAGCAATGCTGGGGGCTCATTCACATCAGAGCAATGCCGGGGGGCTCATTCACATCAGAGCAATGCCGGGGGGCTCATTACATCAGAGCAATGCCGGGGGGGCTCATTCACATCAGAGCAATGCCGGGGGGCTCATTCACATCAGAGCAATGCCGGGGGGGCTTATTCTCAGCTATTCTAGGGGGGCTCAGTCACATCAGATCAAGGCTGGGGGGGGGGGGGGGTCATTCGCATCAGAGCATTGCTGGGGGCTTATTCTCAGCTATTCTAGGGGGGGCTCAGTCACATCAGATCAAGGCTGGGGGGGTCATTCGCATCAGACCATTGCTGGGGGGCTTATTCTCAGCTATTCTGGGGGGGGGGGGCTCATTCACATCAGAGCAAGGCTGGGAAAGGGGGGGGTCATTCACATCAGAGCAATGCTGGGGGGCTTATTCTCAGCTATTCTAGGGGGGGGGCTCATTCACATCAGAGCAAAACTGGGAAGCGGGGGTCATTCCAATCAGAGCGATGCTGGGGGGGGTCATTCGCATCAGAGTGATGCTGGGGGGGGTCATTCGCATCAAAGCGATGCTGGAGGGGGTCATTTGCATCAGAGCGATGTTGGGGGGGGGTCATTCACATCAGAGCGATGCTGGGGGGGGGTCATTCACATCAGAGCAATGCTGGGGGGGGGGTCATTTGCATCAGAGCGATGCTGGGGGTGCTCGTTTGCACCAGAGTTGTGCTGGTGGTTCATTCACATGAGAGCAATGGAAAGTCCAATGGGACAAAGTACAATTTGCTGTTCTACAATGCGGTGTCCACTATCTGATTGGTGGTCATGAACTCAAGTCCAATTCTCTCCTCCTCGGTGCTGGTTGGCACATCGGGTTACAATCGTATATCTTTCAGAAAAGAATAAACCGTTCCTGTGCAGAACTGGACTAAACGATCACACGTTTGCGCATGCGCATGGAAAGCTCAGGTGTGAGCCTTGCCTCAACTCTGGTTTAAAAGAAAAAAAATTCCATGCAAGTTTGTATACCTAACTCAGAAAAGTCCTCTGCAATGGGGCAGTGTACATGACCACAACTAACATGAGGGGGAAACGGAGAAGTTCAGGAGCTCACCGATGGATGTAACAAAGTGGCAGAAAAACACAGCAAATAAATTTCATGAAAAATAGATTACAGGCCATTCAGTGGTGGATTATGTTTTTTTGGAGGTTTGGGTCACTTTAAGATAAGAGCACTTTGACCTGCAGCAGTTTACAATGTATCAAGTTTCCTCCCATTCTGCAGGAATATTACAATGTAACAAAACTTTCTTCCTGGGTTCTGCCGCCATATTAAAGGTTTAGGCCCCATTCTTCACACCTAAGTGTAACGGAAATGCACGTTCTTCTTTTGCACGTTTTTCATGCATGTGGGGCAGCAGACTGACATCTCCTCGGCCTAGGCAAAGTCACTGGGGAAGAGAGACTGAGGAGGTGCTTCCTCCTGCCTGCAGCAGACTGATTATATCACCCAGCCTAGGCAAAGTCACCGGGGGAGGGGAGACTAAGGAAATGCTTCCTCCTGCCTGCAGCAGACTGATGACATCATCTCAGCTAGGCAAAGTCACTAACTGGAGCTCAAGAACAGCTTTTTAAATGATAAAAGGTGGTTGCTTTACTGAACAATGATACAGTTGTAATATATTGTGACATGTCTGGAATTTGTTCCTGAGACCCAAGAATTGAAAGGAAATACCGCAGCATCAGAAAATTAAGTCTTCTTTTGGGTAAAGCAAACGGTGGTCATTATAACCAGAGAAGCAGATTTGAGTTGTCTCGTCGGATTCGGTTTGTGTAACATTTCAGCCTTCTAGGAGTTAATTGGAGGATATAATTGTATCCATGTGGCAGCATCTGTGTGTGGTCACAGTGGTGAGGGCGGAGGGGGAAAGGGCGGCACTCGGGGCACAGGGAAATGCAGCGGTCGCAGGATAGGATGCGCCTGTAGCTGTTTGTTTTATTGATGGTTTCCAGTTCCCCAGCACCTGCGTTGTGACAGCGCCAGGAAACGGGTGGGAAACATCCTCGTGAGGATTTTCTGCTTTTAGGAAGTGACCCCAGGGCTCCACTTCTGGCAAAAACAGCGAGCAGATGAGCTTGACGCCACTTCGACCTCTCCCGATCGGAATGTCATCGCGCTGCAAGTTAGTGACGCGTTTCAGGATATATGGACCCCGATCCTTACACCCTACACATCCCTGTTAACCCCACATCTGCCAACTACACCGCCACCCATCATGTGATCACTTCCGTAGATCTGCACTGCGTGTCTCTCAGAATTCATCCAGAAGTACCAAACACAACAATGAAGGTTATAATGATCAACACAACCAATCCCACCATACACAATTCAACCGATCCCGATCCTACACCCACCACAACCCAATCCTACACCAAACACAACCAACCGATCCCGATCTTACACCAAACACAACCCAACTGATCCCGATCCTACACCAAACACAACCAATCCCAATCCTACAGCCAACACAACCCAACCATTCCTGATCCTACACCAAACACAACTCAACCAATCCTGATCTTACACCCAACACAACTCAACTGACCCTGATCCGACAACCAACACAACCCAACCAATCACAATCCTACATCAAAACACAACCCAACGGATCCCGATCCTACACCAAACACAACCCAACTGATCCCGATTCTACAATCAACACAACTCAACTGACCCTGATCCTACAGCCAACACAGCCAATCCTGATCCTATATCAAACACAACCCAACCAAACCCGATCCTAAACCCAACACACCCAAACCGATCCTGATCCTACACCAAAATACAACACAGCCGATCCTACACCCGACACAACCCAACCGATCTTACTTCCGACACCACCCAACCGATCCTACTTCCGACACCACCCAACCGATCCTACTTCCGACACCACCCAACCGATCCTACTTCCGACACCACCCAACCGATCCTACTTCCGACACCACCCAACCGATCCTACTTCCGACACCACCCAACCGATCCTACTTCCGACACCACCCAACCGATCCTACTTCCGACACCACCCAACCGATCCTACTTCCGACACCACCCAACCGATCCTACTTCCGACACCACCCAACCGATCCTACTTCCGACACCACCCAACCGATCCTACTTCCGACACCACCCAACCGATCCTACTTCCGACACCACCCAACCGATCCTACTTCCGACACCACCCAACCGATCCTACTTCCGACACCACCCAACCGATCCTACTTCCGACACCACCCAACCGATCCTACTTCCGACACCACCCAACCGATCCTACTTCCGACACCACCCAACCGATCCTACTTCCGACACCACCCAACCGATCCTACTTCCGACACCACCCAACCGATCCTACTTCCGACACCACCCAACCGATCCTACTTCCGACACCACCCAACCGATCCTACTTCCGACACCACCCAACCGATCCTACTTCCGACACCACCCAACCGAGCCTACTTCTGACACCACCCAACCGAGCCTACTTCCGACACCACCCAACAGATCCTACTTCCGACACCACCCAACAGATCCTACTTCCGACACCACCCAACAGATCCTACTTCCGACACCACCCAACCGATCCTACTTCCGACACCACCCAACCGAGCCTACTTCCGACACCACCCAACCGATCCTACTTCCGACACCACCCAACCGATCCTACTTCCGACACCACCCAATCGATCCTACACCCAACACAACCCAACCGATTCTACACCCAACACATCCCATCCAATCCAATCCAATCCTACACTCAACTGATCCCAATCCTACATCCAACACAACCCAACCGATCCCAATCCTGAACCCAGCACAACCCAACCAATCCCGATCCTGAACCCAACACAACCCAACCAATTCCGATCTTACACCCAACACAACCCAACCAATCCTACATCCAACACAACCCAACTGATCCCGATCCTACATCCAACACATCCCAAATGATACTGATCCTACACTCAACAAAAGGATTAACCCGAATCATGATCAATTTATCAATGTTTAGGGTTGACATATTATTCAAAATAATCCTTCACAGAAAATTTGTGAATTTATGTATCGCTCTATAACCAATGATATTAATAAATTATATATATATATATATATATATATATATATATATATATATATATATATATATATATATATATATATAGATTAAACAAACATAGTTATGTGTGTTTATATAATAAAAAATAAATAATAATATTATATATACGATTTATAACTTTATACACACACACGCAGGTATATATTCTTGTATCTTTGTATGTAATTATTGCTATCTGAAAAGTCCCCAGATCAGTCAGAAGGGTATTTTTTAGGTTTATTATATTATTATTAATATTGCACAATATTTTGGGATGTTGGTAACAATGTACTTTTGTTTCCCTTCTAAAATTTATTATTATTACATTTCCTCTAAAATAAAGAACACTAAACACGGAAATACAATTATTATAATAATAATAATAATAATAATATATATATATAATATATAATTGTATTTCCGTGTTTAGTGTTCTTTATTTTAGAGGAAATGTAATAATAATAATAATAATAATAATACAGGATTTATACAGTGCCTAACAATTTACACAGCACTTTACAATATAAAAAGGGAGGCAGTACAGTTACAATAAAATACAAGAGGATTACAATAAACCATTTTCCAGTCTCCTATGTCTCTCTCTATTGTTCGGCCCGGGTCCTCAGATTTTATGAACTGTCCTCATGTCCATAAATTCTGGGACAGGATCCCGCACGGAGCCCCAAGCCAGGAGGACTCATCTACTCACCGCTCGCCCGGAGAGTGGCCTCCTTCCACGCCAGGTGTTCCCGATTTTGCAGCTGATCCCGGAGAGGAGGTTGCGTCCTTCTCTCCCTCCAGCGCCCGAGGGAACAGACACTCAGCTACTATTTAAAATCTCGTTCAGATTTTGGAGTCGCTCAGTGACGTCCCTGACAATCCTTCCGGAGTCTGGTTAACCCCTTCTGTGCCGCAGACCAGCATGGAAGGGAGACGGAACGCTGGCGATGGAGCTGGGAGGGGGCTGCGGC
Source organism: Aquarana catesbeiana (assembly GCF_042186555.1). NCBI lineage: Eukaryota > Metazoa > Chordata > Amphibia > Anura > Ranidae > Aquarana > Aquarana catesbeiana. The sequence continues at coordinate 410,212,068 of NC_133329.1, forward strand.
GAGCGCAGAGTTATTAGCGGTTTGGCGCACGTGTGTTTTGGCGAACGTTGAAGCCACAAGTAACAGGGAGTGATCGACGCATCGGCCTCAGAGCCCCAGCGGAGCCATTTTCTGGAAGGGGCTGCGATCCTGGCGGCGTCCGCGCTCGCAGCTGCACAATGACATTATCCGAGCAAGAGAGAAAAAAACGCTTCATTCCAGAGCTCAGCTCATCCCCCCCCCCCCCCCCCAAAAAAAACAACTCATCAAAACCATCTGACATGGGGTACCCCGGGGGGGGGGGGGGGAGGGTCACCATATCCAGCCATGATTGGATCTGACAACGATCTTATGTTTATGGGCATTGCACGACTAATCTTGGGGGTGTTGGGGGGTTAGTAATGCAAAATTTGAAGGGTCGGGGTCCAGAGTTAGGATGATTTTATGGTTAAGTTGAGGTTTAGGATTTCGGTTAAAGTCTATCGAACTTGTCTGGGGCCCCATTCACACCTCAGCTCCAAAATGCTGGAGAAAAAAAAATAAAAATCAATGGTTCTCTATGGAGACGGTTCACATCTCCTCTCCATGTCGCCTGAAGCCAAACGCCTGAAGCTCAAAAAAGTTCCATAGCTTTTTTTACAGCTGGAATCGGTCAGGATTTGAGCATTTTTGACGTGTTTTTATCCTCATAGAAATTAATGAAAACGTGCCATTCACGCGTTTTTTTTTGCACGATTTTCTGCTCAAATGAAAAAAAGTAATAAATAAAAAAAATAGTACTAATATATGAATAAAGAAATGTGAAAGAAATACACAAATAACTAAAAATCATCATACAGTACATAAATAAAATAAATATGTACAGAAATAATTAACCCCTAACCTGCAAAAATATTACACAAATTAAATTATTGTTAACAATAATACTACTACTAAACGCCAAAACCTGAAAAAAAAAAATTTATATATATATATATATATATATATATATATATATATATATATATATATATATATATATATATATATATATATATATATATATATATATATATACATATACACACACACATACATACACACACATAATATGTGTGTATATATATTTGGTTATTATTTTTTTTATGGGTTGGGGTTCATTTATTTATTACTACTTAGTATTCGTTTTCTTATGATTTTATGTATGTGTATTTATTTTCACAATTATTAATTAAGTAGTAGTAGTAGTAACACCCTAACAAAAAAATAAAAATAAATAACCCTAACCCATTACTCTAAGGAAAAAATAAATAAAATAAACAAACATAATAATAATAAAACAAAAAGACATAAAAGCTAATGGAAAAGCTAAGAAAGCTGAAATGCCTAGTAACAAATGATGTAACAGTTAATAGTTTTCTCTATTGGCTAATAAAAAAACACCAAAGCCCAAAAGCGCTGTATAAAATGCACAAATTGCGCATAAAAAACGTGCCAAAAATCATGCAAAAAAAAAAAAAAAAGGCAGAAAAATGCTTGAAGACGCTACGCTCAGGTGTGAATGCAGCCTTAGTGTTTTGCTATATCATTTGAACAAAATACCTGTTGATCCTGCCAGAAATGTGGTGATCTGATGGCTTCCTGTGCTCTCTGCCTGAGCTGACTGTTACCATATCCAGTGTTCTGGAGCACCGCCCATTGGTCACACCCAGACGTCCATAATAATATTTTTAGGGCTCACTCTTACGGTATGGGGGGGCAATAGAAATGTAAACAGTGGCTTAACCACCTCCTGACTGCCCACATTCACCTTTATTGCCACTTCCCATCAGAACGTGAAGCGGGAAACTGGTGTTCGAGGCGCATTGCACCGCACTCAAAACGCACTCTACATGCGATCTGCAGCAGGTGTCAGTGTTAAACACGTCGCAAACGCAGCGTGTTTGCCTGCACCGGATCTCATGGTACAGTAACAGTCGGTGCGGTCCAACGCAATGAATGGGCTGAACTCCCACTGCACCCAGATAGCGCATCCCTATGCGATTCGTGGTGTGAACCGGCCCTCACATGTCAGCAAGACGGAGTGGTACGCCTCAGCTGTGAAGCTTTTGTGGGCGGAGGAAAATTTTGGAAAATAAACCTGAAAAAGGAAAACGAATGCAGCCGCCACATCTTAATTAGTAATTACTAGTAAATTACAGCATATTACATTTTCATTCTCAGGATTAGATATATTTTAAAATGGCGTCTTCCTACCAAAAAAAATTAAGGGCGGCACACGACTTGCCCCAAGCAACTTCAGAAACGTGCAGAACTGTTAGAATCGATATTTCCCAGGAGGCAAAAATTATTAATTTTGACCCTCATAGGCAGTTTACGGGGCCCTCCAGAAAACAGCAACAGGGCCCCATCACCAACAAGCCCCGCCCCCATCCGATAACCTCCGCCGTCACGAGCGCTGAACTTTGCGCGCTTTTCTGTTTGGCAGACGCAGCGTTTGCCAGGATCAGTCAGTCCGCTGACAGGACGAGAATCGCACGGCTCCCCGTAATCGCATAAAATATATATTAAGCCAAATCTTTTCTGACAACGTTCCGGAGATAAAAGGAGTCAAACGGAAACAAGATGTCCCAGATTTGAAGAAATCCATCAAAGATATTCAGGAAGAATAATATTCTGCGTTACAAAGTATCCGCGTCGGATCGCTGGTGCGATGAAGAGGAGAAAACGCATCTGAGGTGAAAGAAGAACGATGGCGGTCTGAAAGGAAAAGATCTCTGAAAATAAATAAATCGCATCAACTTGTCCGAATATTTCATAAATCTCTAATTAGAGAAAATATATAAAGTTTCAAATGATAACAAAACAAGGCAAGTTGCCGCTCATGCCAAAAACGCACAGAGTTGCCGCACATCACAAAACGCACAAAGTTGCCGCACATCACAAAACGCACAGAGTTGCCGCTAATGCCAAAAATGCACAGAGTTGCCGATCATCACAAAACGCACAGAGTTGCCGATCATCACAAAACGCACAGAGTTGCCGCTCATGCCAAAAACGCACAGAATTGCCGCTCATGCCAAAACGCACAGAGTTGCTGCTCATCACAAAACGCACAGAGTTGCCGCTCATGCCAAAAACGCACAGAGTTGCCGCTCATGCCAAAAACGCACAGAGTTGCCGCTCATCACAAAACGCACAGAGTTGCCGCTCATCACAAAACGCACAGAGTTGCCGCTCATCACAAAACGCACAGAGTTGCCGCTCATCACAAAACGCACAGAGTTGCCGCTCATCACAAAACGCACAGAGTTGCCGCTCATCACAAAACGCACAGAGTTGCCGATCATCACAAAACGCACAGAGTTGCCGATCATCACAAAACGCACAGAGTTGCCGCTCATCACAAAACGCACAGAGTTGCCGCTCATGCCAAAAACGCACAGAGTTGCCGATCATGCCAAAAACGCACAGAGTTGCCGATCATGCCAAAAACGCACAGAGTTGCCGCTCATGCCAAAAACGCACAGAGTTGCCGCTCATGCCAAAAACGCATAGAGTTGCCGCTCATGCCAAAAACGCATAGAGTTGCCGCTCATCACAAAACGCACAGAGTTGCCGATCATCACAAAACGCAGAGTTGCTGATCATCACAAAACGCACAGAGTTGCCGCTCATGCCAAAAACGCACAGAGTTGCCGCTCATGCCAAAAACGCACAGAGTTGCCGATCATCACAAAACGCACAGAGTTGCTGATCATCACAAAACGCACAGAGTTGCCGCTCATGCCAAAAACGCACAGAGTTGCCGCTCATGCCAAAAACGCACAGAGTTGCCGCTCATGCCAAAAACGCACAGAGTTGCCGCTCATGCCAAAAACGCACAGAGTTGCCGCTCGTGCCAAAAACGCACAGAGTTGCCGCTCATGCCAAAAACGCACAGAGTTGCCGCTCATCACATCTTCCCCATTGTTGTTATCATGTAAAGTGACATTTGTAACAACATGATATTATGTAACATTTTGTGATATGAAGTAACAATGATATGAGATGAGAGCTCAGCGATGGAGGTTGTCGCATTTTGTGCGGCTCACATCTGCGCCGACACCGCAATCCATTTATTTGAATGGTCTGCAGTATCTGCGGGAAAATGCAGGAGAAAAGTTTGGATTGGATCAGATGATTTGTGTTCTGAAGGTCACATTAACACTTGTGAATGGTCCCAACACCGATTACATGCGGGAACCCCAGCGGGGTCTGACGCAGGGGGCGGCCCCTATTGAAAGTAATGGGGGGGTTGCTGGCTCCTGCAGCTAATCGCAGCTGCTCATTCAGCGATTGCATGCAAACGATCAGCCCTGGACACCGACTCCGCAGTTGCAGTGGTCTCTGCTGTTATAAATGCTTCTCCCTGTCAGCAATAATGTGTATACTGAGCCACGCATGCGCAGCTCAAAGTATATTTTGGATTGGCTGGGTATGACACATACATACTTATATTGGTTTAAGCTGGACCAATGAGACATTGCAAAATATGCCATAGCTGTTATTCAGCTTGGCTCCTTGGTTTAATGTGAATCAATATAACATGTACACTAGGGACCTATTTATAAAAAAACATGAGTAAAGCCCAACTCCTTCCAATTTTTTTTTTAATTTTTAGTTGATATGACACCCCCAGTCCCAGCTAGTAAAACAAAATTTAAAAAAATCACTGGCTGTTATACTCATGTCCCCTGCAATGCTTCTTTTTGGCCACAAGATGTCCTCAGTTTTCCTGGATGAATGACACCCAAAGGCTAAAGACAATACAGTAAATGCAGGGCGTCATGGGCCCGCCCCCTGAGAGGGCGTCACCAGGAAACCCTTTATTCATTGTGTATTAATGCTGAGTGTGGCATTGAGGTCCTCAGGTCAGTATCACTCTTGGCATTATGGAGGACCACCTAGGAGAAAACTTACAAGGAAGACGACCGTGTGAAGACTGTAAAAAAAAGTGCATACATAAAAAAGAAGAAAAAAAAAGGGGGGGGGGGGGTTTGGCATCAGTTGGCAGGGAATTAGGTCCAGAGCTGGGCTTTAAATGCTGATCATACACTGGAGAAGCATGTAGCCAGTGAAGTCAGGACCTATTCTGGGTCAGTAATAGGGCAGTTGGATAGTTACAAGAGCCAAACAATTGTCATTTTCAAAATTAGAGGTCAACAATGGCTGCCTCCATATTCAATGGCTAATCTATGCGGCTGACCTCTGCACTAAAAGGACAGGCGACAATGAAGGCGAGGAACGCGCAGTCCTACACATTCTCCTTATATCGTCCGTGAAGGCCGAGGATCCCCAGAGCAGCAATACCAAAACCTAACAGGGAATATCATACATCTCGGATTTGCGCGGTTTCACACAATTAATAAATCAGAGCCGCCAGCGAGAGAAAATTCCAATTTAATAGAAGTCCTCGGCAAGCCAGGAAGAGAGGATGTGGCTGCGGGGCGCTCCATGCAAATGTCTCCAATTCCGCAAACCAGCACGCGATTAAACCCTCTGGTCAGCAACGTCCATCTCCAGCGACTCACCTACAAAATGAGCGAATGGAAACCAGAGAGAACACAGATAAAGGGAAAATACTTACCAAGAAAATCTGGAGTTCATAAACAGCGACAGGGCTGCGGGATAGAAACGGGAGAAAGATCGGGTACGGGATGGGGACGGGAGAAGGATCGGGATGGGGACGGGAAAAGGATCGGGATGGGGACGGGAAAAGGATCGGGATGGGGACGGGAGAAGGATCGGGATGGGGATGGGAGAAGGATCGGGATGGGGACGGGAGAAGGATCGGGATGGGGACGGGAGAAGGATCGGGATGGGGACAGGAGAAGGATCGGGATGGGGACAGGAGAAGGATCGGTATGGGGACAGGAGAAGGATCGGGATGGGGACAGGAGAAGGATCGGGATGGGGACAGGAGAAGGATCGGGATGGGGACAGGAGAAGGATCGGGATGGGGACAGGAGAAGGATCGGGTGTGGGATGGGGACAGGAGAAGGATCGGGTGTGGGATGGGGACAGGAGAAGGATCGGGTGTGGGATGGGGACAGGAGAAGGATCGGGTGTGGGATGGGGACAGGAGAAGGATCGGGATGGGGACGGGAAAAGGATCGGGATGGGGACGGGAGAAGGATCGGGATGGGGACGGGAGAAGGATCGGGATGGGGACGGGAGAAGGATCGGGATGGGGACGGGAGAAGGATCGGGATGGGGACGGGAGAAGGATCGGGATGGGGACAGGAGAAGGATCGGGATGGGGACAGGAGAAGGATCGGGATGGGGACAGGAGAAGGATCGGGATGGGGACAGGAGAAGGATCGGGATGGGGACAGGAGAAGGATCGGGATGGGGACAGGAGAAGGATCGGGATGGGGACAGGAGAAGGATCGGGTGTGGGATGGGGACAGGAGAAGGATCGGGTGTGGGATGGGGACAGGAGAAGGATCGGGTGTGGGATGGGGACAGGAGAAGGATCGGGTGTGGGATGGGGACAGGAGAAGGATCGGGTGTGGGATGGGGACAGGAGAAGGATCGGGTGTGGGATGGGGACAGGAGAAGGATCGGGAGTGGGATGGGGACAGGAGAAGGATCGGGAGTGGGATGGGGACAGGGTAAGGATCGGGAGTGGGATGGGGACAGGAGAAGGATCGGGAGTGGGATGGGGACAGGAGAAGGATCGGGAGTGGGATGGGGACAGGAGAAGGATCGGGAGTGGGATGGGGACAGGAGAAGGATCGGGAGTGGGATGGGGACAGGAGAAGGATCGGGAGTGGGATGGGGACAGGAGAAGGAATGGGAGTGGGATGGGGACAGGAGAAGGATCGGGAGTGGGATGGGGACAGGAGAAGGATCGGGAGTGGGATGGGGACAGGAGAAGGATCGGGATGGGGAAAGGAGAAGGATCAGGATGGGGACGGGAGAAGGATCGGGATGGGGACGGGAGAAGGATCGGGATGGGGACAGGAGAAGGATCGGGATGGGGACAGGAGAAGGATCGGGATGGGGACAGGAGAAGGATCGGGTGTGGGATGGGGACAGGAGAAGAATCGGGATGGGGACAGGAGAAGGATCGGGAGTGGGACAGGAGAAGGATCGGGAGTGGGATGGGGACAGGAGAAGGATCGGGAGTGGGATGGGGACAGGAGAAGGATCGGGAGTGGGATGGGGACAGGAGAAGGATCGGGAGTGGGATGGGGACAGGAGAAGGATCGGGAGTGGGATGGGGACAGGAGAAGGATCGGGAGTGGGATGGGGACAGGAGAAGGATCGGGATGGGGAAAGGAGAAGGATCGGGATGGGGACAGGAGAAGGATCGGGATGGGGACAGGAGAAGGATCGGGATGGGGACAGGAGAAGGATCGGGATGGGGACAGGAGAAGGATCGGGATGGGGACAGGAGAAGGAACGGGATGGGGACAGGAGAAGGAACGGGATGGGGACAGGAGAAGGATCGGGCTTGGGACCAGGAGAAGGATCAGGATGGGGACAGGAGAAGGATTGGGAGTGAAGTCAGGAGAAGGATCGGGATAGGATCAGGAGAAGGATCGGGATGGGGAAAGGGGAAGGATCGGGATGGGGAAAGGGGAAGGATCGGGATGTGGACAGGGGAAGGATTGGGAGTGAAGTCAGGAGAAGGATCGGGATGGGGACATGAGAAGGATTGGGAGTGGGATCAGGAGAAGGATTGGGAGTGGGATCAGGAGAAGGATCAGGATGGGGAAAGGGGAAGGATTGGGAGTGGGATCAGGAGAAGGATCAGGATTGGGACGCTGAGCGCAGAGTGAAGTCTGTTTACTAACATTAACGTTTGTTTAGAACGTCTGCAGGAAGTGCGATCTATTTATATCCATTTATAGAAGGCAAACTGTTACTTTGTTTTTTCCTGAGAAGCATCAAATCTGACAGTTCTGGCTTTTTATAAAAACGGCTCCAGGCGATTTTTCCGCTCGTGTCTCCAGATTTCATCCGCGGTGAATATCATTCGGCCGATAAATGCACCAGATAACAATTTATAGACTTTGGGTTTTATCCAAGGCAAAAAAAGTTATTGATGATCCACATTTGTTGATTTCAAATGGAAGGAATCGGAGAATAAAGATTTCCTGGTTTTGCAGTTTAAGGCCTTGATCACGCTAAGTGCGACCTCTCATGTGACTATGGACACAAAGTTGCATGACAAGTCGCAGCCCCTTGATTTCAATTGAACCCCATTCCAAAGTATGCGACTTAAATGTTGCAGCCACTTGATAAAGGTTCCTGCCAGGGCAGCTGATAAGGCAGTACAGCCCCAGGTCTCTCCATAAAGAGGACCTGTCATGGCTCATCTTATTACATATTCAGGGGAGAGGCCAGGGGTGGGGTCAAGGGTTAAATAATTTCTAACAGCTGCCCTGGTTCCTGTACTATTTTGATGAGACACCTTTGCAACTTGAGTGAAAGAGAGTCAAAATCACACTCAAAATGTGCGTGACTTTAAAGTCGCATTAGTAGGAATGGAGCCCAAGTTCACATATGGGTAATTTGGAATCATGATGGGGCACTATCCCCCCCCCCCCCACTGACACCAATGATGGGGCACTATTCCTCCCACTCATACCAATGATGGGGCACTATTCCTCCCACTGATACCAAATGCTTCCTCCTTCTACAAAAGTTACAATGTACAGTCTGATCACTGGGGGAGGGGAGACCGAGGAAATGCTCCCCCCCTTCCTCATATTCCAATCACACAGAGACATGAGACGGTGACACGGAGTGGTCTGGTGACGGGGAGGACATTTTCTTCTATATAAAGAACACCCGAGGAGGCCGGGAAAAGACGGCTAAATCAGGATGAGGATGACGGCGCACTGACAGCAGTGACTCATCCCGCCCCAGCAGTGTGCGGAGACACTCACACTTCCCATCTATACTGTCTGTATATACTGAGCTATGGGGGGGGGCTTCCCGTCTACACAGGATACAGAGAACTCATACACTGTATACAGATATCTACTATATACTGTATATATCCTGTACAGGGGATACCAAGATTCCGTACACCATACGAAGAGATCCACTATATACTGCACAGATATACGTTCTGTCTATTATTAGAACAATACATTGATGCCTAAGATGGGGAGAGTGAAATGCAAAATACTTCACACAGTGTGCAGCCATACCAAGTATATAATGTACAACACAACACAGAGAGGAGAGGAATCCTGAATACGTAACATACACAGAGCAATGGTCCAGAGTACACAATCTACAGCCCAGAGGCCCTTCGCTTGTTATTCATCTGGCCATTGGGGGACTATTCCTCCCACTGACACCAATAATAGGGCACTATTCCTTCCACAGATACCAGTGATGGGACACTATTCCTCCCACTGATACCAATGATGGGGCGCTATTCCTCCCACTGATACCAATGGTGGGACCCTATTCCTCCCACTGACACCAATGATGGGACATTATTCCTCCTACTGACCCCAATGATGGGGCACTATTCCTCCCACTGATACCAATGGTGGGACACTATTCCTCCCACTGACACCAATGACGGGACACTATTTCTCCCACTGACACCAATGATGGGGCACTATTTCTCCCAGTGACACCAATTATGAGACACTATTCCTCCCACTGAACCCAATGATGGGGCACTATTTCTCCCAGTGACACCAATTATGAGACACTATTCCTCCCACTGACACCAATGACGGGACACTATTCCTCCCACTGACACCAATGACGGGACACTATTCCTCCCACTGACACCAATGATGGGACACTATTCCTCCCACTGACACCAATGATGGGACACTATTCCTCCCACCGACACCAATGATGGGACACTATTCCTCCCACTGACACCAATGATGGGACACTATTCCTCCCACTGACACCAATGATGGGGCACTATTCCTCCCACTGACACCAATGATGGGACACTATTCCTCCCAGTGACACCAATGATGGGACACTATTCCTCCCAGTGACACCAATGATGGGACACTATTCCTCCCAGTGACACCAATGATGTGACACCATTCCTCCCACTGACACCAATGATGGGACACTATTCCTCCCAGTGACACCAATGATGGGACGCTATTCCTCCCAGTGACACCAATTATGAGACACTATTCCTCCCACTGACACCAATGACGGGACACTATTCCTCCCACTGACACCAATGACGGGACACTATTCCTCCCACTGACACCAATGATGGGACACTATTCCTCCCAGTGACACCAATTATGAGACACTATTCCTCCCACTGACACCAATGACGGGACACTATTCCTCCCACTGACACCAATGACGGGACACTATTCCTCCCACTGACACCAATGATGGGACACTATTCCTCCCACTGACACCAATGATGGGACACTATTCCTCCCACTGACACCAATGATGGGACACTATTCCTCCCACTGACACCAATGATGGGACACTATTCCTCCCACTGACACCAATGATGGGACACTATTCCTCCCACTGACACCAATGATGGGGCACTATTCCTCCCACTGACACCAATGATGGGACACTATTCCTCCCAGTGACACCAATGATGGGACACTATTCCTCCCAGTGACACCAATGATGGGACACTATTCCTCCCAGTGACACCAATGATGGGACACTATTCCTCCCAGTGACACCAATGATGTGACACTATTCCTCCCACTGACACCAATGATGGGACACTATTCCTCCCAGTGACACCAATGATGTGACACTATTCCTCCCACTGACACCAATGATGGGACACTATTCCTCCCAGTGACACCAATGATGGGACGCTATTCCTCCCACTGACACCAATGATGGGGCACTATTCCTCCCACTGAACCCAATAATGGGGCACTATTCCTCCCAGTGACACCAATTATGAGACACTATTCCTCCCAGTGACACCAATGATGGGACACTATTCCTCCCAGTGACACCAATGATGGGACACTATTATTCCCAATGACGATGGGACACTATTCCTCCCAGTGACACCAATGATGGGACACTATTCCTCCCAGTGACGATGGGACACTATTCCTCCCAGTGACACCAATGGTGGGACACTATTCCTCCCAGTGACACCAATGATGGGGCACTATTCCTTCCACTGATACCAATGGTGGGACCCTATTCCTCCCACTGACACCAATGATGGGACACTATTCCTCCCACTGACACCAATGACGGGACACTATTCCTCCCAGTGACACCAATGATGGGACACTATTCCTCCCAGTGACACCAATGATGGGACGCTATTCCTCCCACTGACACCAATGATGGGACGCTATTCCTCCCACTGAACCCAATAATGGGGCACTATTCCTCCCAGTGACACCAATTATGAGACACTATTCCTCCCAGTGACACCAATGATGGGACACTATTCCTCCCAGTGACAATGGGACACTATTCCTCCCAGTGACACCAATGATGGGACACTATTCCTCCCAGTGACGATGGGACACTATTCCTCCCAGTGACACCAATGATGGGACACTATTCCTCCCAGTGACACCAATGATGGGGCACTATTCCTTCCACTGACGATGGGACACTATTCCTCCCAGTGACACCAATGGTGGGACACTATTCCTCCCAGTGACACCAATGATGGGGCACTATTCCTTCCACTGATACCAATGGTGGGACCCTATTCCTCCCACTGACACCAATGATGGGACACTATTCCTCCCACTGACACCAATGATGGGACACTATTCCTCCCAGTGACACCAATGATGGGACGCTATTCCTCCCACTGACACCAATGATGGGACGCTATTCCTCCCACTGACACCAATGATGGGACGCTATTCCTCCCACTGACACCAATGATGGGGCACTATTCCTCCCACTGAACCCAATAATGGGGCACTATTCCTCCCAGTGACACCAATTATGAGACACTATTCCTCCCAGTGACACCAATGATGGGACACTATTCCTCCCAGTGACGATGGGACACTATTCCTCCCAGTGACACCAATGATGGGACACTATTCCTCCCAGTGACACCAATGATGGGGCACTATTCCTTCCACTGATACCGAAGTTCGGGCATTATTCCTCCTCCTACTGCCCAGCATGTCTTGGAAAGTGTTTATTCCCACTGGCCATAGTCTGACCCCCCCTAAAGTCTAAACCACAGTAAACTGGCCTTTGTAAAATTTGGAAACCCCTGGTCTAGAATATACAGACACTACTAATACTAACACTAATAAAAACACGTACACACCATGACATACTACACAATACATTGCTCATGTACTATATACACACCTTCAGGGCAGAGACAAGGGGCAGGAGGGGCAGCTATAAGCGACTTCATTTAATCCAATTTTATTTGAAAATGCTTTAAATATTTTTGTATCTTGAAAAAAAACACTCATGCGTAATAAACCGGGAAGGAGTTGGGGGAGGGGTGCAGTTTGGCATCTTTGCCCTGGGCACTGGGTGACCTCGTCTCCGCACTGGTTTCACCACATTTCTATGAAAGTAAAAAATAATCTGTCAAGATATTCTATAGATATCATTGCAACAATGTATCAAAAAAGACTTCCTTTTGTACGTTTGCCAAAAAAAAAAAAATTAATTTGCTGAATAGATAGCACCCTAAACCGGACATCGTTGGTTGTGTGCCGCAGAAAGAATTTCTGATGGTTCCCCGAATCCTATCACCGAATTCTCTCATTTACACCCCTCCCCACCCCCCACCCCCCCATCACACCTTCACATCACAACTTCGCATATTACATTTATTAAACAACCGGATGAAGTAGATGGAATGGCAGCAATGGTGACGGCGAATCTTTATGTCGGTTCCATAACGCCGGATCATCAAACTGGTTTCATTCTGAGATTGTTTTTGTGCGCACAGCTTGCAATCAGTCTATTCACAGCGCACAAATCAGACCCGGATGATGGAGGTTTTCATGGGAAGTATTAGAAACACAATAGCTCACACAGTGGCTGAGATCCCGGATTAGCCTCCCCGTGACAGAGATTACAGGAAAATCTCACCGACAAGAGCCGATACAATACAAAGCTGGGTCAGGAACAACCCCCCCCCCATCCTCTCCCATAGATAAGACCATCACTTATCAACTCAGAGCTGATATTATATCTATGAGGAAGACCTCTACACTGGAATATTCTATTTACATTCCCACAGTACCTATTATGAGGGGTTCTCACCATCCCTATGCTGAGTTCCCGGGTCTGTACACCCGCTGTGCCCATTATGAGGGGTTCTCACCATCCCTGTGCTGAGTTCCCGGGTCTGTACACCCGCTGTGCCCATTATGAGGGGTTCCCACCATCCCTGTGCTGAGTTCCCGGGTCTGTACACCCGCTGTGCCCATTATGAGGGGTTCCCACCATCCCTGTGCTGAGTTCCCGGGTCTGTACACCCGCTGTGCCCATTATGATGGGTTCCCACCATCCCTGTGCTGAGTTCTGGGGTCTGTACACCCGCTGTGCCCATTATGAGGGGTTAATTTTGTTTATTGAAAAATCTTACAAACAACAACTTATATACAATAAAATCATAATAAATCAATAAAACATATTTACAAAATAACTGAATATGATTATACAAAACAAGAACATAATAAATGGTACAAACCAAATTGAGCACAACACAATCCCTACGGGAGAGCCAGACTAAGGAACATCACCGTCACCATGCATGGAGCCTTTTATCAAAAATAGATTTGATCTTGAAAATCTAGGGGAGTGAATCAAGAATATAAAGAAAAGCCGCACACCCCGAGATCAACAGGCAGCAGTTACAGAGTCCTGATATTCCTCCACGCCCTTATCCAGGCCTCCTGCTGCCACCTGCCTTTCTCAAGACCCCGAATCTTCCCAACCTCACCCAGAATGTCCTGCACCACCACTTCGACAGGGAGGATTTTACTCCGTAAGGATACCTGACACCGTGCACTCCACGTGAAATAACGGACTACTAGACTAACTAAAAAAAGTGTTTCCAAATCATAATCCCGACGAGTCTGGAATGCCCCATACACCCACTCTGCATAACTCATATGGGGGAGGAAGGGTATACTCAGAGCCCTCCCAACCCTCTTGTACACCTCTATATTAAAAGGGCATTGAAGTAGAAAGTGATCCATGGACTACACCACTCCTCCACACTCCACTCTCGGGCAACCCCGATCACTCATGGAAAGAAACTTCAAGTTGCCCTTTACATATAGTTTTCCATGAAAGGCACGCCAAGCCTGATCCCTAAACTTCATTGGGATTCTCTCCAAATTAATCAATCGCAAACCCACCCCCAAAACCAGGCTTGGGCAATCCCTCAAGGCCAGTGGCTCGCAAAAAGCAGAGCTCATGATCCGCTTCTCAAGAAGTTTCCTTGGAAGAGATCTGACTTCTCCTGCTGTTACTTGCCACTGCCGAAGCATTTTCAAACACGGGGCAACATAAGCCGGGAGCTGTTCATGCTTGACCCTCAGGCTTTTCACTAGCCAACCATTTTCCCAGTCTCGCAGAAAGGGCCTAAACCAGGACTGGAAAATAACAACCCACCCAGGTGGTCTCTCTGCCAACATGTTACCAAGATTGTACTTCACAAACATCAGAGAGAAAAAGACTACAGGGCTGATCATCCCTAGACCACCCTCCCGCCTAGGAAGGTAAGTCACATTCCTTTTGACAAGGTTTATTCTGTTCCCCCATAACAGCTGGAAGAAACAACTATAGACCCTGGTATAGAGAGAAACTGGCAAAACTCAAACAAAACTGACATACAGAAAAATCGGAATCAGGTAAGTCTTGATCAGATCAACCTTTTCCCTCAAGGAAAGCTGCCAACCTTTCCAGCTTGCCACCTTGGCATCGGCATTCTCCAGCCTGTTCACCCAATTTGCATGACCATAGTCACCTGGGCCGAATTCAATGCCTAGAACTCAAATTTTTTGTTGGGGCTCCGGGAAGTCATCCGGGAGAACAAAGCTCTCACCTTCCACACCCATCCAGAAAGCTCCACACTTGTCCTGGTTGACCTTTGAACCTGATGCCTCTGTATACTGCCTTATCACTGAGACCACCTCCTGCGCCTCCGCAGTCCCAGAGATAAAAACAGAAACATCATCAGCATAGGCCACAATCTTCAAAGGAGGCTCACCAGCGATGCCCAAAGGTACCCCACACAATGGTCCACTCTCTAGCCTTCTACCATGCCTTCCTTCCATTATAAGGGCTTCCCACCATCCTTGTCCTGAGTTCCCGGGTCTGTACACCTGCTGTGCCCATTATGAGGGGTTCCCACCATCCCTGTGCTGAGTTCCCGGGTCTGTACACCCGCTGTGCCCATTATGAGGGGTTCCCACCATCCCTGTGCTAAGTTCCTGGGTCTGTACACCCGCTGTGCCCATTATGAGAGGGTTCCCACCATCCCTGTGCTGAGTTCCCGGGTCTGTACACCCGCTGTGCCCATTATGAGGGGTTCCCACCATCCCTGTGCTGAGTTCCCGGGTCTGTACACCCGCTGTGCCCATTATGAGGGGTTCCCACCATCCCTGTGCTGAGTTCCCGGGTCTGTACACCCGCTGTGCCCATTATGAGGGGTTCCCACCATCCCTGTGCTGAGTTCCCGGGTCTGTACACCCGCTGTGCCCATTATGAGGGGTTCCCACCATCCCTGTGCTGAGTTCCCGGGTCTGTACACCCGCTGTGCCCATTATGAGGGGTTCCCACCATCCCTGTGCTGAGTTCCCGGGTCTGTACACCCGCTGTGCCCATTATGAGGGGTTCTCACCATCCCTGTGCTGAGTTCCCGGGTCTGTACACCCGCTGTGCCCATTATGAGGGGTTCCCACCATCCCTGTGCTGAGTTCCCGGGTCTGTACACCCGCTGTGCCCATTATGAGGGGTTCCCACCATCCCTGTGCTGAGTTCCCGGGTCTGTACACCCGCTGTGCCCATTATGAGGGGTTCCCACCATCCCTGTGCTGAGTTCCCGGGTCTGTACACCCGCTGTGCCCATTATGAGGGGTTCCCACCATCCCTGTGCTGAGTTCCCGGGTCTGTACACCCGCTGTGCCCATTATGAGGGGCTCCCACCATCCCTGTGCTGAGTTCCCGGGTCTGTACACTGGCTGCACTCTCCCGCACACCTGTTCAGGGACAGATCCAATCCGGAGATGATGATCTGTGCAATCCTCATCAGTGTGTCAATGTATGAAACACATCAAAACCTTGTGAAAGCAAGATGCAAAACCAGTGACACAATACATTCTTATAAAAGCACAAGCGTGTACATATACTAATGCCGCGTACACACGGTCGGACTTTTCGTCTACAAAAGTCCAACGGACGCTGACGGACTAAAGCTGGCTGGTAATCCGATCGTGTGTGGGCTTCTCCGGACTTTCAACGGACTTTTTTAGCCTCAAATCCGACGGACTTTAGATTTGAAGCATGCTTCAAATCTTTACGTCGTAAGTACGACGGACCCCGAAATCCGCTCGTCTGTGTGCTAGTCCGACGGACAAAAACCCATGCTAGGGCAGCTATTGGCTACTGGCTATGAACTTCCTTATTTTAGTCCGGTGTACGTCATCACGTACGAATCCGTCGGACTTTTGTGTGGTCGTGTGTAGGCAAGTCCGTTCGTTAGAAAGTCTGCTGCAAGTCCGCCGAAAGTCCGCCGGAAGTCCGCCAGAAGTCTGTCGGACAGGCTGTCGGACTTTTGTAGACGAAAAGTCCGACCGTGTGTACGCGGCATAAGACTCAAGAAAAGAGCAACCTGACACGCAGCAGTTCACAAAACAATATACTTCTGCAGAGTCTCTGAAGGCCCCATAGACTGCTCAAATTTCATCCGATTTCTGCTGAATTGGCCAAAATTTGAGCCAAGGGTGGACCTGTGAGCTCCAAATTATCAGCCAAACAGCGACTGCGTGCTGCCAGATGTATCATCCAATCAGGTGCAGTTACTCTTCTAGAGCACCAGCAGCCATGGGTGCCAAAGCTGCCCGAATGCAATGAAGTGCCCCCCCCCCCCATTTGTGCTGTTAGTGTGGAGGGGGGAATATATTATTTTGTCCTTTTCCTGCTGACTGAATGACTGAAATTTGCTGAATATTTCTCACTGAGATAAATCAGCGAAGAGAAACGGAGAGCCTGAGATGGAGAAACATCTGCTCCGGGCTCTTCCTTGTGCTGCTTACATCAGATGCCCTGGCAAGGGGCTCACATGATCTCTATTTAAGGGGCACCTGAGCCAAAACTAACATTTTCATCTATTCTTAGCTACAGTAAGTAGCAAAGTTCTTACTGACCTCTGTAGCTGCAAACACTGTGAAGTCATTCATCCTCAAGGGTGACAACCAAGAATATAAAGTCAAGTGTCAGTGGGTTTAGCTTCCGGCACCCGCCGTGTGTTTACATCCAAGGGCAGCGCCCGCCGTGTGTTTACATCCAAGGGCAGCGCCCGCCGTGTGTTTACATCCAAGGGCAGCGCCCGCCGTGTGTTTACATCCAAGGGCAGCGCCCGCCGTGTGTTTACATCCAAGGGCAGCGCCCGCCGTGTGTTTACATCCAAGGGCTTTTTATTCTCCATAGAAAGTAATAGGGAAGGGGGTGGTGTGTTTTTTTAGCTTCTGTTGTGAGCTTTGAAGAACAATTCCTCCACAATGCCTACAGCTACAGAGGTCAGCCCAAGTTTGTTTTACTTTTACTGCTTGCTCAGTCTATGTAAAGAATTTAGCATGCTTAGCGAGGACTCAGGTTCACTTTTAAAAAAAATGTAAGGTCTGCATATCTTGGAGCCCCATCACCCCCTCATTAAATACACCCTTTAAATGCCAAGTCATTGATAAAAAGGTGGAGCTTCCCTGATGAATGATGCTGTTGAAGTATATTGTATGTTGTGACATTGTGTCAATTTATTTATGCAGAATTTTAACGGACAGGTCCACTCAGGGCCGCTGTTAGAAATCCTGAACCCCCCCCCCCCCCCCAACCATGCCTACATCGCACCTACCACAGTGCAGCGGAAAAGCGGCACTGACTTTATTCACCTACACCCCCAAAAATGAAAAAAAGTCCCTCCTCTGCTCCTACCTCCTGAGACATTCTGTTAACTTGATGGTGACCGGGAAAATGCAATTTAAGCCCTGGTGAGCAAGTAGGAGTCTAGTAAAATCCATGTATTAATTTAGGCAGAAATGTACAATAAAGCTGCCCTGGCCCCCCCCCCCGTTTTGCTGATGGGGCTTGGGCCCCCCCATTTTGCTGATGGGGCTTGGGCCCCCCCCGTTTTGCTGATGGGGCTTGGGCCCCCCCCGTTTTGCTGATGGGGCTTGGGCCCCCCCCGTTTTGCTGATGGGGCTTGGGCCCCCCCCGTTTTGCTGATGGGGCTTGGGCCCCCCCCCCTCGTTTTGCTGATGGGGCTTGGGCCCCCCCCCCTCGTTTTGCTGATGGGGCTTGGGCCCCCCCCGTTTTGCTGATGGGGCTTAGGCCCCCCCCGTTTTGCTGATGGGGCTTGGGCCCCCCCCCCCGTTTTGCTGAAGGGGCTTGGGCCCCCCCCCCCGTTTTGCTGAAGGGGCTTGGGCCCCCCCCCGTTTTGCTGAAGGGGCTTGGGCCCCCCCCGTTTTGCTGATGGGGCTTGGGGCCCCCCCTGTTTTGCTGAAGGGGCTTGGGCCCCCCCCTGTTTTGCTGAAGGGGCTTGGGGCCCCCCCTGTTTTGCTGAAGGGGCTTGGGGCCCCCCCTGTTTTGCTGACGGGGCTTGGGCCCCCCCCTGTTTTGCTGACGGGGCTTGGGCCCCCCCCTTGTTTTGCTGAAGGGGCTTGGGCCCCCCCCCTGTTTTGCTGACGGGGCTTGGGCCCCCCCCTGTTTTGCTGATGGGGCTTGGGCCCCCCCCCCGTTTTGCTGACGGGGCTTGGCCCCCCCCCTTGTTTTGCTGATGGGGCTTGGCCCCCCCCATTTTGCTGACGGGGCTTGGGCCCCCCCCCCCGTTTTGCTGATGGGGCCTGGGCCCCCCACTTGTTTTGCTGATGGGGCCTTGGCCCAGTACAATAGGACTGGTTGTACTGCCTTATCATCAGCCCTGGGTCCACTGAGATGCTACAAGCCTGCAGGCTACATCTTCGGCTTTCATAGAACTAAAAGTGCCAGCATGCCCTGCAAGCCTCTGCACAGCTAGTTTATCAAGTTTCAGGACCTGCTGATACTTGTAGTCCCTCTATTTTATTTGCTATACAGTAATATTTTGCACACACACACACACAACATCCTACATGCATTCAGGTCCAATAGAAATCAATGTCCTGCGGGCACAGAGGAGAGTCGCCGTCCGCTGGCTGGTGCTGCCCCCTTATGTTTTCTCCCGTTAACAACAAGGCTGACAATAAATGCATCCACACAAAGGCAATTACCAACCCCGAGAACACCAGAGCACGATTTCCCCCCGGACACGCTGAGCATTTGCAGCGACAGAATCCCTTTTTTCTCAGTCACGCCGTGACACATTGGCCATCCTGCAGGCACAGCGGACACCCCAGCTAGGCTGCAATGCCCTGAAACGTTCAATCCTTGCGTTCTGCGTGCCGGATGTCCCGAAAAAAGAAGCCATTTCAGACACACGTGCGGTGCAGAGCTGAGTGACAACCTACTCCCAGGTGGGCACAGCCGGTCCTTTGTTCTGTTGGCGGATTGTACGGATGAAGCGAAGGGACCACCTTGATGCTGGAGGAAGAATAGTCCTGCAGTACCCCCCCAACCCCCCTTATCTTTGGAGTGTGACAGAGGTCCTCCTAGGTCACCGCTGTCAACTGCCAAGCACACACAAAAGGACTGACCTACCTGGGGTCAGGGGTCAGGGTCAGCCACTCTACCCTCTGCCCCTCCCCCCCCTCCGCCCCCACCGCAGACCTTTAAATCCCAGCCTACAGCAATACACGAGCCCCCCCCCCATGTACACTTCATTATTTCTGCAACAAAAGCTGAAAACTCAGATTGCTTTTTTCTGCAGGTGAGAATCTTGAAAAACAGGAACCGCCGGGGGGACTACAAGTCCCAGCATGCACCGGACGTCGGGCATGCTGCGACTTGTAGTTCCTCCACGGCCCAGAGGCTGCAAATTCCTGCATTGTCGTTTATCAGCGGCGAGAACATTGCAAAACACGATCTGATTGGAGCCCGGCTCCGGGATTTTTTTTTTCTTGCAGAAAATCTGATATAAACCACATGCAGCGTTTTTATATCAGAGAGACGCCCCGGACAGCGCGTGCCCCCGGGGGGGGGGGGGGGGGGTCATCTGTATGGGGTGAAAATTAAATTGGTACACCAGAGTTTTCTACCTTTGTTCAGCACTGCAGAAAGACTTGACATCCTCCATCCATCAATAACGATACAATGTAACAATTCATCCTCCATCCATCAACAATAACGATACAATGTAACAATTCATTATCAATAAGGATACAATGTAATAATTCATCCTCCATCCATCATCAATAACGATACAATGTAACAATTCATCCTCCATCCATCAACAATAACGATACAATGTAACAATTCTACATCTCCAATGTTATCTGCACATATATGGGGGGATCGGAGAGGAGAAATCCGCTCCAGCAACGGTCAGGATTGGCTGCTGTGTGCGTTTAGGTCACAAGTTTCAACAGCAAAAGATTTCACATCAATCATACCCCCCCCCCCCAGAAGGTGAGAATATTTATTTAGTACGAAGAACAGCGGCGGAGGGCGCAAAGTGACCCAAAGCAATCCAAAGGATTTAACGCAATGGTATCCGATAAGAGGTGAGTTTTGATTGGTCGCTATGGGTTGGGCTACCTACAAAAACACAAGACGGTGACGTTTCGGGTTCATTCGCACCCGTTCGTCAGAAAATGCGATATGCGTTTTCTTGAAACTGCATGTTGCGTTTTCTATCATGCGTTTTAGCCTAGGTTCACGCTGAATTCGCACGATTTCAAACCGGCAATGCAGTCCGACTTGGGGGGGGGGCGATGTTTACAGACAGGAACTAGTTTTAGGAATCTGTGCGACGCCGCAAAGTCGCCGTCGCACCGATTCGGACGGTGCCATTTCCCGCCAATAGCCACCGATTTGACATGTCAAATCGCAGGCCAAATCGGCCCAATGTGACTGTGGGCTTAGGGCCAGTTCACACCAAGAATCGCAGTTCCAGATGCTTTTTCGCATGCGCCTTTTTGGCACGTTTTTGATGCGTCCCCATGCATTTTTCCCCCTTTTTCATCACCTTAAGGGCCAGTTCACACCACAGAAACGCAGTCCGGATTCGTTCCAGATGCTTTTCTGCATGCGCATTTTTGATGTGTTTCAGTGCATTTTTGATGCATTTTTGGCGTGTTTTTAAAGCAGTCCAGTGCATTTTTTTCCTTTTTTCTTAACCTTAAGGAGGTGTGTGTTCCAGTGCATTTTTGGTGCATTTGGGTGCATTTTACAGCGTTCCAGTACAGTGCAGTGCAGGAAAAATGCAGCATGTTCTACCTTTTTTTTCTGGAACTGGAACACACTGGAACTGCAAGCGCTGGTGTGAACTATGTCATTGAGAACCATATAACCTACTTTCCTTGCTACTTTTCCATTTTTTTTTTTTTTTTTTATAAAAAAACAAAAAAACGCACTGGACTGTATGTGGTGTGAACTGGCACAATATAAGGACATGTGTGTTCCAGTGCATTTTGGATGCGTTTTACTGGGTTCCAGTACAGTTCAGTGCAGAAAAAATGCAGCATGTTCTACTTTTTTTTTCTGGAACTGGAACGCGCTGGTCTGAACTATGCCATTGAAAATCATATAACCTACTATCCATGCATTTTTTATGCAGAAAAAAACGCACTGGACCGCACATGGTGTGAACTGTCTCTTAATGCATTGTGTTAAAATCAATGCAACACATGGGGGGGGGGGGGGGGGTCACTAAAACTGGAGCAGGCAGAGTCTGGTGCAGATGTCCACAGCAACCAATCAGCTTCTAACTTTCATCAGCCAATCAGCTTCTAACTTTTCTAACTCTAATACCCATGCGATCCGATTCATGTCCCCACTGTCAGTTCGCAGAGCGATATGCGAGAGCAGATTCAGTGTGCACCAGTTTTACTAATATTACCCCCCCCCACACACACACACACACACACACACACACACACACACACACACACAGTGAAAAAAAAGACACGTGACTCCAAACACGCACTAATAAAAACACATTGTGCGCTACCATTGCCTATAAAGGAAGGTGTGTTTTTCACGAAATGCGCTAAAAATGGACTTTTCAATCGCACTGTATAAAAAACACAGCAACCAGATGTGAACAGACACATAGAAGGTGAGTTTTAGCGCTGTAAAAGCGCCCGCGTGTGAATGTGCCCCCTCATGAACGCTACCAAATCGAAAAAAAATTGCTTTTTGCTACACAAAATCATTGAAAGGCGGCAAAGCTCGACGCAACTTCAGAATACATTTTAAAATGTGCATTTTTCTGGCGCCATTTCTGTTGGGCAAGTCGTTTTTTGGACAACTGAATGAGTTGAAATGGCTGTTCTTTCAGATCACTCTCAAAGCCCCCCCGCCCGACCCGATACTCCCTCGCTAAGTCACCCCCCAACCCCCCGATACTCCCTCGCTAAGTCACCCCCCAACCCCCTGGTACTCCCTCGCTAAGGCACCCCCCACCCCCGGTACGCCCTCGCTAAGGCACCCCCCGGTACGCCCTCACTAAGGCACCCCCCCCGGTACGCCCTCGCTAAGGCACCCCCCCGGTACGCCCTCGCTAAGGCACCCCCCCGGTACGCCCTCGCTAAGGCACCCTCCCGGTACGCCCTCGCTAAGGCACCCCCCGGTACGCCCTCGCTAAGGCACCCTCCCGGTACGCCCTCGCTAAGGCACCCTCCCGGTACGCCCTCGCTAAGGCACCCTCCCGGTACGCCCTCGCTAAGGCATCCCCCGCCACGCCCTCGCTAAGGCACTCCCGCCCCCCGGTACCCCCTCGCTACGGCACCCCCCCGTACTCCCTCGCTTAGGCACCCCCCCCGCTACCCCGGTACTCCCGCGCTAAGGCACCCCCCGCCCACCGGCACTCCCTTGCTAACGCACCCGCCCGTTACTCCCTCGCTAAGGCACCCCCTGTCCACCAGTATTTCCTCGCTAACGCACCCCCCCACCGCCAGTATTCCCTCGCCAAAGCACCCCCCCGCTACTCTCTCGCTAATGCGCACACCGGTACTCCCCCGCTAACGCACCCCCAGTACTCCCCCGCTAATGCGCACACCGGTACTCTCTCGCTAATGCGCACACCGGTACTCCCCCGCTAACGCACCCCTGGTACTCCCTCGCTAAGGCACCCCCCTCCCCCGTCCACCCGGTACTCTGTTCCTCCCTCTCTAAACAAACAAACAATCACGTTGTTTCTTTGCGCAGAAACGCTTTCTTAAACAGCCCCGTCCTCCCGACACCATTTTACCATTTTATACCATACATTTTATAGCATACTAATTTGTGCCAGGAAGGCACAGATAAGTAAAAAAAAAAAAAAAAATTACAATGTTAGACAGAAGAGCTGACAATCTATTGATGGTTCTGTGCTCCCCGGCCGTGCATGCCGCGGAGAATCGCTGGTCTCCTTCGCCATTAAGCCTACAAAGAGGTTTGTTCAAGAAGAATCCGTTCTTTCAATCTGGGGGAAAACGGCTTCAATTTCATCCCGAGTGAAAAGATAATTTGTGCCGAAACAAAGAGTCAGAAAAGTATCAAAGTCAGACCTGATGGGACGCCGTTCCCCACCGGAAGGTGCCAGCCTGCCAGGCTGGGGGTGAATTCGGCACTCATCTCTGGCACTTCGCGAAGGGTTTGGGTGGTTGGCAGAGAGCCCTGAGAACTGAAGATCCATATTTGTTTAGGGTGTAAGCGGTGGCAAAGGGGGTCGAAGGGTCCGCATAGCCCAGCGGCATCTGCGAGCCAATTAACCCCGTCGCCGCCACAACACAGCCAACCGCCGGCACAAGAGAATTAATGGCTGAGCCGATGCCAGGAGGCAAACACTTGCTGACACTGAGTGCAATTCTGGATTATTGTGTGTGACAACAAATTAATTTTATTGACTATTCCGGAATCCAGCAGGCTAGGAACGCTGGGACGATGGGAACTGGCAGAGCTATGCCCGCCAGAGAGGAACCACAGGCCTGCCACCAGCACTCGACCCCGAGCGTCAGCTCTTCAGACCAACGTAACTCCACCAGTTATTGGTTTGGTTGATCGGCAACAGTTATTCCAAGTTCAACAAATGAAAATATTTTTTTTTTTTTAAAGTTGAACTTTGTTATTAAATTTCCTCTGGAGCCGAAAGCGTTTCTGTGCGAGATTCCCGAGGGGGTGAGCGAGGGGCCTGTTTAGTTTTTTTTTTTTTTTTTTGTCCCGTCTCTACCGTTTTTTCCCTTTTTGATGTTCAGAGAGACGTGATGTGAAGGTTAATCATGCAACCCCCAACCACAAAGACATCAATTAACATTTGAAAAAAAATAAAAAATCATTACATTCAATGCTGGGACGCAGCGCACCGACTACTTACCAAGTTACCTACCCATCAATCAGCCCAGGGGCACTTACCTACCCAGCTAAGCATTGATTACCCATTGGTCTTCCCCCAGCCAAGAGCAGTAAATAAAAAAAAAAAATCTCTAGCAGAAGATCATCTATTGACTAAGAGAAGAAGTTACCTGCCCATCAATCAGCCCAGAGGCACTTACCTACCAAGCTAAGCACCGATTACCCATCGGTCATTCCCTGGCCAAGAGCGCTAGATAAAAATGTTGAGTAGAAAAATCATCCATTGACCAGGAGAAGAAGTTACCTACCCATTAATCAGCCCACAGGCACTTACGTACCCAACTAATCATTGATTATCCATTGGTCAACCCCAAGCCAAGAGCAGTAGATTAAAAAAAAAAACTCAAGCAGAGGACCAACTATTGACCAAGAGAACAAGTCACCTACCCATCAATCAGCCCAGACACACGTACCTACCCAGCTAAGCATCAATTACCCATTGGTCAACCCCCAGCCAAGAGCAGTAGATCATCCATTGACCAAGAGAACAAGTTACCTACCCATCAATCAGCCCAGACACACTTACCTACCCAGATAATTATCAATTACCCACTGGTCAACCCCCAGCCAAGAGCAGTGGATTAAAAAAAAAAAACTCAAGCAGAAGATCAACTATTGACCAAAAGAACAAGTTACCTATCCATCAATAAGCCCAGACACACTTACCTACCCAGCTAAGTATCAATTACCCATTGGGCAACCCCCAGCCAAGAGCAGTAGATCATCCATTGACCAAGAGAACAAGTTACCTACCCATCAATCAGCCCAGACACACTTACCTACCCAGATAATTATCAATTACCCACTGGTCAACCCCCAGCCAAGAGCAGTGGATTAAAAAAAAAAACTCAAGCAGAAGATCAACTATTGACCAAAAGAACAAGTTACCTATCCATCAATAAGCCCAGACACACTTACCTACCCAGCTAAGTATCAATTACCCATTGGGCAACCCCCAGCCAAGAGCAGTAGATCATCCATTGACCAAGAGAACAAGTTACCAACCCATCAGTCAGCCCAGACACACTTACCTACCCAGCTAAGTATCAATTACCCATTGGGCAACCCCCAGCCAAGAACAGTAGATCATCCACTGACCAAGAGAACAAGTTCCTACCTATCAATCAGCCCACAGGCACTTACCTACCCAACTAAACAATGATTATCCATTGGTCACCCCCTGGCTAACAGCAGTAGATTAAAAAAAAAAAAAGAACACATAAGCAGAAGATCAACTATTGACCAAGAAAACTAGTCACCTACCCATCCATGAGCCCAGAGGCATTACCTACCCAGTTAAGCATTGACTACCAATCAGTAAGCCCCTGGTACAGCCGAACATCAAAAAACCTCAAGCAGAAGATGGTTTATCGACCGTAAGCACAAGTCACCTACCCATCAATCACCCCAGGGACACCTACCGAGCTGAGCATCGGCTACTTATCGGTCACCTCTTCCCCAGCCAAGAGCAGTAGATCAAAAAAATTCAAGCAGAAGATTGGCCATTGGCCAGGAGAATCTGTTTCCTACCCATCAATCAACCCAGAGGAACTTACCTACCCCAGCTAAGCATTGATTACCATTCGATCACCCCCCAGCAAAGTGCGGCGGATTCGAAAACTTTAAGAATATCCTTAATTACCAGGAGAACAAATCACCTACCCATCAGCAAAAAAAACACTTACCTGCTCAACTAAGCACTGATTACCCATTTGTGACCCCCCCATTTACCCAGCCACCCATACACCAGCCAAGCATGATAGGTTAAAAGAGCTCAAGAAAATTGTTGTTGACTAGGAGAACAAGTCACCTATCCATAAATCACATTAGAGACACTTGCCTACTCAGGTAAGTAACAATTACCATTTGGTCCCCCACCCCATTCAAGAGAGGTAGGTTAAAAAAAGATCGAGCAGAAGATTGTTTGCCATCAATTTCCCCAGAGACACTTACCAACCCAACTCGACATCAATTACCCCGTGGTCACATTCCCCAGCCAAGCAACATGAACCTACCAATCAAACACTTACCTAATAAGCTCAGCATTGATTACCCCTTGGTCATCAACCTCTCAAACCCTGGGCCAAGTGCAGTACAACAAGTTACTTACCCATCACCCAAAAATCACTTACCTACCTCACTAAGCATTTATTACCCCTTCAGACATCCCCTGGCTAAGCATTGTAGATGGAAAAAAAACATCAAAAAGAAGAATGTTTATTGACCAAGAGAATAGGTCACCTACCCCTCAATTACCCCAGAGACACTTATCTACCCCGCTAAGCATTCATTATCCCCCTGGTCAACCAGGGGTTTTCATCAAGTAGAAGATTGTGTATTGCTTAAAAGAACAGGTCACCTACCCATCAATCACCTCAGAGACACTTACCTACCCAGCTAAGTATTGGTTACACTCACTAATGCCAACAATCCAACTAACGCCAACTATCCATCACCCAACCTGCAGATCATTGATAGTGACTGACACCTACCTGTCAGAGCCACCAAAACACAACCAGCTGTGCGGAACGAGGCCAACAACATCAAAATGTATCCAATTGTATCCAGGAGGAACTTGGCGAAGATTCTGCCAGAAGATACTTTATATCAGTCACACATACATGACACTCACCTCCACCGATCGCACATACATGACGCTCACCTCCACCGATCGCACATACATGACGCTCCTCACCTCCACCGATCGCACATACATGACGCTCACCTCCACCGATCGCACATACATGACGCTCCTCACCTCCACCGATCGCACATACATGGCGCTCACCTCCACCGATCGCACATACATGACGCTCCTCACCTCCACCGATCGCACATACATGGCGCTCACCTCCACCGATCGCACATACACGGCGCTCCTCACCTCCACCGATCGCACATACATGGCGCTCCTCACCTCCACCGATCGCACATACATGGCGCTCCTCACCTCCACCGATCGCACATACATGGCGCTCCTCACCTCCACCGATCGCACATACATGGCGCTCCTCACCTCCACCGATCGCACATACATGACGCTCCTCACCTCCACCGATCGCACATACATGGCGCTCACCTCCACCGATCGCACATACATGGCGCTCACCTCCACCGATCGCACATACATGGCGCTCACCTCCACCGATCGCACATACATGACGCTCACCTCCACCGATCGCACATACATGACGCTCACCTCCACCGATCGCACATACATGGCGCTCACCTCCACCGATCGCACACACAAACACATAGGACTCACCTCCAATAATCGCACAAACGGGGCTCACCTTCACCGATCGCTTCCTTGCAGGCAGACGGGATTACTCGCCACTCTCACAATGACAAAGGAAATGAAAGCCAGTCCTGAGATCTGCATCCCATGTCACATCACAAACATGTTTCACTCCTTGCTACATTCCAAGACAAAAGGCTCCTCTGAAAGCATCGCCGGTCACATCGACACGGCGCAACTTTACGTCTTCATCACCAACGCACAAAAAACTCAGCGAAGCCGATAACGCCGACCAGCATGCGATTTCTCTATGCAAATCCTCATGTCAGCATGTTTCCAGTGAAATAATAGCAGAAATGAACCCCTCCAGAGGAATACGGACCCCTCCGGAAGATTACGGACCCCTCCGGAAGAATACGGACCCCTCCGGAAGAATACGGACCCCTCCGGAAGAATACGGACCCCTCCAGAGGAATACGGACCCCTCCAGAGGAATATGGACCCCTCCAGAAGATAACGGACCCCTCCAGAAGAATACGGACCCCTCCAGAGGAATACGGACCCCTCCAGAGGAATACGGACCCCTCCAGAGGAATACGGACCCTCCAGAAGAATACGGACCCCTCCAGAAGAATACGGACCCCTCCAGAGGAATACGGACCCCTCCCAGAGGAATACGGACCCTTCGGCATCTCACCCCTGTGCCCAGGCAGGCGCTTTGTTCTCTGTGACCCCAAACATGGCACAATGCAGCCGCTGAACTTCCCAAGTGATAACAAAGGATGGGATGAGGTGCAGGAATTGGGGGGGGGGGGGGCTGGTTGGGGGGTCCAAATTGAGGTGCCAGTTAGGGGGGGGGGGTATGGGCAGGGGTGGCAGAGGGATGGAAAGAGAAGGATAGATAGGAATGGGTGGGGCAGATGAAGGGGCAATAATATGGGCAACCCTGGAAGGGGCACCCAGTTATTGGGGGGAACAGAAACTCCGGAGAGCTGCTGGCAT
Source organism: Aquarana catesbeiana (assembly GCF_042186555.1). Classification (NCBI taxonomy): domain Eukaryota; kingdom Metazoa; phylum Chordata; class Amphibia; order Anura; family Ranidae; genus Aquarana; species Aquarana catesbeiana. Next base: position 410,240,956 of record NC_133329.1, read on the forward strand.
CGGAAGGAGAGGAGTTTGGGATGTGATCGCCCCCCCCCCCCCCCCAATACCAGGGGCCCCCCGTACACCGGGGACCCCCCTCACCCCCACATTCAGACACTCACCGGGGGGATCCGGGCGCTGCGGCTGGCATCAGTCAGGGGCCCCTTAGAGCCGGTACAGGGCGCAGAGTCCGCTCACCATGGAGAACTCCGAGCTTGTGTCTGGGGGGGGGAGAGGAGGAGCGGGAGAGGAGCTGATGTCATGTAATGTATGCGGGGCAGAGCCACAGCCAACCAGCAGCCTGCCTCTCCGCCTGGGGGCGCTGTGTCCGAGCGGGGGGCCACATCAGGGACAGGCAGGGGGCTCTGCACACTCTGTGCTCTGCAAATCATTCATGTTCTGCAACTTCTGGGGTCTGCGATGTTCAGCAGATTCTGTGCTCTGCAGTCTGCAAATCATTCTGCAACTTCTAGTGCTCTGCAAATACTGAATGCTCTGCACACTGTGTGCTCTGCGAAGGCTGAATGTGCTGCAGATCCTGTGCTCGGCTCTATGCTCTGCAACTCATTCCTGTTCTGCAACTTCTGGGCTCTGCGAATACTGAATGCTCTGCAAATGATGGATGTACTGCAAATGATGAGCAAACTAAGCCATGTTCTGTGGCCAGCAAAATGCTCTGCAGGTTCTGTGCTCTGCAAATCCCTTATGCTCTGCAACCTCCAGTGCTCTGCAAATACTAAATGTGCTGCACACTGTGTGCTCTGCGAAGACTGAATGTGCTGCAGACCCTGTGCTCAGCTATATGCTTCGCAGACTATAGTGCTCTGCAAATCATTTATGTTCTGCAACGTGTTGGCTCTGGAAAATACTGAATGCTCTGCACACTGTGTGCTTTGCTAGGGCTGGATGTGCTGCAGAATGTGTGCTCTGCAAATTATGGATGCACTGTCCAGTCTGTGATGAGCAAACCGAACTATGTTCTGTGACCATCAAAATGCTCTGCAGATTCTGTGCTGCGCAAATTCCTCATGCTCTAAAACTTCCATTACTCTGCTGCACAATGTGTGCTCTGCAAATGATGGATGTACTGCAGACTCCGCGATCAGCAAAATGCTCTGCAGATTATGTGCTCTGCAAATCATTCATGTTCTGGAACTACTGTGCTCTGCAAAATGCTCCAAAGCTCATGTGCTCTGCAAATGATGAACGTGTTGTAACGTTTGTGAGCTGCAAATGCTGAATGTTTTCAACTTGTATGCCCAGCAATATGCTCTGCAAGGTCTGTGCGCTGCAAATCGTTTATGTTCTGGAATTCCTGTGCTCTGCAAATACTGGCTGAATTTTCTTCACACTGTGTGCTCTGCAAATGATGAATGGGCTGCAGGTCCTGTGCTTAGCAATATGCTCTGTAAATCACCTGTGTTCTGCAACTGCTGAGCTCTGAAAATACTGAATGTTCTGCAAACTGTGTTCTGATAATTGCGCTGCAGATTCTGTGCTCTACAAATGGTTCATATGCTGAAACTCCTGGGATCTGCATAGGCTACAATGTTCTGCAACATCTGTGCTCTGTAACTAATGAATGTTCTGCACATTGTATTCTGTCCATTGTGAATGGACTGCAGATTCAGTGGTGCTCTGCAAATGATTTACCTTCTGTAACTCTGGGCTCATTCACTCATTTTTCTAACTCAGTCTTATGTGGATTGGATGGGTGAAAGTTGGGTGAATCCTGACGGAAAACAATAGACCCCTAATTGTTCTGCAACTTCTGTGCTCTGAAAATGTTCTGCACATTGTGTGTGCCACAAAATGACCCTTTGCTCTGCAAAGGCTTAAAGTTCTGCAATTTCTGTGCTCTGCAAACAATTCATATTCTGTATGAATTCTGTATGTATGAATTCATATTCTGTATTCTGCTCCGCTATATGTTCTGCAACCCCTGTTCTCTGCAAAAAAATTTATGTTCTGAAACTCCTGGGCTCTGAAAAATGCTCTGCAGCTCATGTGCTCTGCAAATTATCCATGTTCTGAAACTCCAGGTCTCATTCACCCATTTTTATAATTGAAACTTGCATGGAAAAATTAGTGAATCTTGGTGTAAAACTTGGGTAAATCTGAACTGAAAAAATGGATAAGTAGACCCCTATGTGTTCTGCAGCTCCTGTGTTCTGCAAATGTTCTGTATGTTGTGTGCTCTGCAAAGGCTGAATGCTCTGCAACTTCTGTGCTCTGCAAATGATTCATATTCTGGAACTCCTTGTGCTCTGCAAATGCTGAATGTTCCTCACTTGTGTGCTTTAGAAATATAAAATATACTGCAGAACCTGTACACAGCTAATGAAGTGTGTGCAGCTCTTTGGCTCTGCCAAATGCTCTGCTAAACGTTCTGCTGCTCCTGTGCCCTGAAAGCTGGGAATGTTTTGCACCTTGTGTTTTCTTAAATGTGAAATGTTCTGCAGATTCTCTACAGATTGCAGATGTGGAAACGCTGAATGTTCTGCACTGGGTTGAGCTCTGAACAGGTTAACCTGTCTGGCTTGTGAACACACTTCAGCCTGAGTAGCTTATGTTCTGCAATACTCTGCTGTCTGTTTGGTTTATGTTCTGCGATACTCTGCTGTCTCTTTGGTTTATGTTCTGCAGTCACATCCAGAGTGCAACTTGTAACTTGCCCAGCACTCAGAATGAAGACCGCAGCAGAGTCTGGAATTCCTGGGACATGGAATGTTCTGCGCTCTGCAGATCTCAGAGGCCTGGAGAGGCCTCCCATTCACGAGCAGGTTCTCCTGTTCTGCAGTGTAGGTGTTGTATACTCTGCTGTGAGAATGGGGGTGGGGGTGCAGCTCTGCACATGAAATGCTCCAGTCTTATGTTGCACACAGGTGTCTCTAGGGTTGGGCAGTACAGGCAATGGGCTGGAGCGCAGCAAATAACAAGGGGCGCCATGTCTTATTTATGAAGAATGCCTGCCTGCCTTTGACTTTAAAACTGGTGATGTTGAAGGTGTAAGTCTGGGCCTCTGAGGGCCAACAAACATTGGAGTCATCTTCATTGATCCCCTCATCTCCACCACGGCTCCAGTATGTCTGAATCAGTCAGAATGTCCACCCTGGGGCCAGAATTTCCACCCCACGGCCACAAATCCTACCCCAGGGCCAGAATTCCTGCCCCAAGGCCAGAATTCCTACCTCGGGCCCAGAACTCCCACTTCAGGGCCAGAACTCCCACCTTGGGGTTGGAAATCTCACTTCAAGGCCAGAATTCCCATCCCAAGGACAAAACTCCCACTTCGGGGCTAGAATTTTCACCTCAGGGGCCAGAACTCCCACTTTGGGACCAGAGTTCCCATATCAGGGCTGGAATTCTCACCTTAGAGCCAGAATTCTCATCCCCAGGATAGAACTCCCACTAAAGGGCCAGGATTCCCATCCCCAGGATAGACCTCCCACTTCAGAATTCCCTCCATGGGGCCAGAACTACCACTTCGGGGACAGAGTTCCCATATCGGGGCTGGAACTCTCACCTCGGGGCCAGAATTCCCATCCCAAGACCTGAACTCCCACTTCAGGGCCAGATTTCCCTCCTCAGAGCCAGAACTCTCACTGCGGGACCAGAGTTCCTACCTCAGTGCTGGAAATCTCACTTTGAGGCCAGAATTCCTATCCCAAGACAAAAACTCCCACTTCAGGGTCAGTATTCTCGCCTAGGGGCCATAACTCCCACTTTGGGACCAGAGGTCTCACATTGGGGCTGGAACTCTCACCTTGGGACCAGAATTCCCATCCTAAGGACAGAACTCCTACTTCAGGGCCAGAACTCCCACTGTGGGGCCAGAATTCCCATCCCAAGGACAGAACTCCCACTTCAGGGCCAGAATTCCCATGTCGGGGCTGGAACTCTAACCTTGGGACCAGAATTTCAATTCCAAGACCAGAACTCCCACTTCGGGGCCAGAAGTCCCACTTTGGAACCAGAGTTCCCATCTTGGGGCTGGAACTCTCTCCCTGGGGCCAGAATTCCTATCCCAAAGCCAGAACTCCCAATTCAGAGCCAGAACTACCACTTCAGGGCCAGAATTCCCACCTCGGGGCCTGAACTCCCACTTTGGGACCAGTGCTCCCATCCCAAGGCCAGAACTCCCACTTCAGGCCAAAATTGCTGCCTCAGGACCAGAACTCCCACTTCAGGGCCAGAATTTCCACCCCGGGGCCAGAACCTACACTACGGGGACAGAGTACCCACCTGGGGGTTGGAACTCTCACCTTGGGGACAGAATTCCCATACCAACGTCGGGACTCCCTCTTCAGATGCAGAATTCCCCCCTCAGGGCCAGAACACTCACTATGGGGCCAGCATACCCACCTTGGGGCTGGAACTCTCACTTTAGGGCCAGAATTTCCATCTTGGACCACTCTCTGTTCGGGCCACCTGGAACTTTCATATACAGTTTGCACCAGAAAAAGCACTAAACTAACCACCCAAAAATAATTTATTAGTTAAGTGACTAACAGAAAGGATAACAGATCTTTGGGTCCCTGAAATGCTGTCTGTTGTCCTTTCTATGGTCACTTACAGAACTATAAATCATTTTTAGACTCTTTGATGGTTTGTTTGGTATTTTTTCTGGTGAAACTGTATGTAGAATACTCAGTTTGGGTGACCCCTATTTTTGAGGGACCCTACTTTGTGGAAAGCTGCCAATCCCAAGCCATATGACCCCATTAAGGATTTACTTCTACTGGTAGAGGAATCACAACCAGCATTTGGCCCAACTTCATCTTGAGCTTGGATCTTCCAGGCTGTCTTTGGAGAACAGAAGTCTTGTGCTCTGCAGCCTGGGTCCTTTGGGGTCTCCTTGTTTGATCTGAGTTCTCAAACCCCCTGGAAATTGGGGCCTGGGGTCCAAGGCAGGGCTGGACACTCCTTGATGACTTGAGATTTTCCTCCTCCAGATATCCATATCTGCTACAAAATTCTGTGTCTAGTAGTCCACCAAGGTTCCAAAACTCCAAACCCAGCCAGGAAGAGCCGGATTTGTGGACCCTTCACCTAAATGTTACATTTTATGAATTCTGAGATGAAACAGTTACAGTGTATAAACATTTCTACTTCTATATTTCCATGCTCAACCATTTGCAGCATCAGCCTGGAGAGTGTCAGCCTCAGCCAGACCCCTTCCTCGGGACACATTGCCCCCTCTGCACGAGTCACAGGATCATCCATCAAAGTCACCAAGAAAACTCCACTTCATCAATAGGGATCACTTCCACTGAAAGGAGCCATCACCATGAGGCCTCTGTATGCTGACAATCCCTGCGTCCTTCTCAACCCTGGGGCTGTATGCAAAGGCTACTACAAACATTTATATATCACTGACATATTCCACAGTGTGGTACAAAGCCTCTGTAACAGAGGAGCTTACACTCTAATGTCCCTCCACAGTCACGCACTATTATTATTACACATTTGAATAGCTCTAACATATACCGCAGTGCTGTACAGAGAACACTGAGCCAGTCACATCAGTCTCTGTACCAGAGGAGCTTACACTCTAATGTCCCCTCCCCCACAGTCACACACTATTATTATTACACATTTATATAGCTCTGACATATACCACAGTGCTGTACAGAGCAGTGTCCTGGCCTTGCATTGGACTTTGGACAGATCTGGGGACCGGCCTCCTGATAATATCTGTTTACTTACAGACAACCTCCCTGCCAGCGCTCTGCCTGTTTATCTACATTGACCCCCACTAATGGAAATGAGAACCTTAATTAATGAAAAGCACTAATTGCACGCAGATGCTAATTGTGCAGGAAATGCCATTGATGGTTTCCAGCGCTTTGCTAAAGTGCTCAGAATTGACAGGGGTCGGTCCCCGGGCTCGCCGTCTGCGGTGAAATGCGGACACGGTGTGGGGACACCAAGGTGTTCCCAACATTAGAGTATTTAGGACTTGTCACTGTACAATCACCGTCTACAACCGCGGTGGGCGGGGCCTGCCAATCCACCAATCTACGAAGGCCGACATTTTCACATTTCCGGATATCACACTCAATTACAATTCGATTTCTCTGCCAGTAAGAAACATTTGGCTTCTTTTCCCCATAAAATACTTTTTTAATTTATTTTATTTTTATGTTTATCTTTTATTTTATGTAAAACAGATTTTTGGATATCTCACAACAGGGCCGTAGATAATTTTTTTTTTCCTGGGGGGGTTCAGCCTAGGGGACCCAAAGGAAGAAATTTAGGCTGCGGCCCCAGTACAGTGCCACCCACTCCACCCCAGTACAGCTCCAACCTTCCAATACAGCAACCCCCAGTACAGTTCTTCCCCTCAGTAGAGCTCCTCCCCCAGGACAGCTCTGCCCCCTCAGTACAGTCCCCCCAGTAAAGATTTTTCTCCTCAGTACAGCTCCCCCCAAGCAGTACAGTTCCCCCTCCAGTACAGCTCTACCCCCTCATTACAGTTCCCCCTCCAGCAGAGCTCTGCCTCCTCATTACAGTTCCCCCTCCAGTACAGCTTTGCCTCCTCATTACAGTTCCCCCTCCAGTACAGCTATGCCTCCTCATTACAGTTCCCCCTCCAGTACAGCTCTGCCCCCCTCCAGTACAGCTCTGCCCCCTCATTACAGAAACCCCCAGTACAGCTCTGCCTCCTCATTACAGTTCACCCTCCAGTACAGCTCTGCCTCCTCATTACAGTTCCCCCTCCAGTACAGCTTTGCCTCCTCATTACAGTTCCCCCTCCAGTACAGCTTTGCCTCCTCATTACAGTTCCCCCTCCAGTACAGCTTTGCCTCCTCATTACAGTTCCCCCCTCCAGTACAGCTCTGCCTCCTCATTACAGTTCCCCCTCCAGTACAGCTCTGCCTCCTCATTACAGTTCCCCCTCCAGTACAGCTTTGCCTCCTCATTACAGTTCCCCCTCCAGTACAGTTTTGCCTCCTCATTACTGCCCTCCCCCCTCCAGTACAGCTCTGCCTCCTCATTACAGCCCCCCTCCAGTACAGCTCTGCCTCTTCATTACAGTTCCCCCTCCAGTACAGCTCTGCCTCCTCATTACAGTTCCCCCTCCAGTACAGTTTTGCCTCCTCATTACAGTTCCCCCTCCAGTACAGCTTTGCCTCCTCATTACAGTTCCCCCCTCCAGTACAGCTCTGCCTCCTCATTACAGTTCCCCCTCCAGTACAGCTCTGCCTCCTCATTACAGTTCCCCCTCCAGTACAGCTTTGCCTCCTCATTACAGTTCCCCCTCCAGTACAGTTTTGCCTCCTCATTACTGCCCTCCCCCCTCCAGTACAGCTCTGCCTCCTCATTACAGCCCCCCTCCAGTACAGCTCTGCCTCTTCATTACAGTTCCCCCTCCAGTACAGCTCTGCCTCCTCATTACAGTTCCCCCTCCAGTACAGTTTTGCCTCCTCATTACAGTTCCCCCTCCAGTACAGCTCTGCCACCCTCATTACAGTTTCCCCCAGTACAGCTCTGCCTCCTCATTACAGTTCCCCCTCCAGTACAGCTTTGCCTCCTCATTACAGTTTCCCCTCTAGTACAGCTTTGCCTCCTCATTACAGTTCCCCCCTCCAGTACAGCTCTGCCTCCTCATTACAGTTCCCCCTCCAGTACAGCTCTGCCTCCTCATTACAGTTCCCCCTCCAGTACAGCTTTGCCTCCTCATTACAGTTTCCCCTCCAGTACAGTTTTGCCTCCTCATTACAGTTTCCCCTCCAGTACAGTTTTGCCTCCTCATTACAGGTCCCCCTCCAGTACAGCTCTGCCTCCTCATTACAGTTCCCCCTCCAGTACAGCTCTGCCTCCTCATTACAGCCCCCCCTCCAGTGCAGCTCTGCCTCTTCATTACAGTTCCCCCCAGTACAGCTCTGCCCCTTCTGTACTTTTTCCCTACCCAGTACAGCTCAGCTATGGCCCCTCAACACAGCCCCCCAGTAAAACTCTTCCCCCTCAGTACAGCTCCTCCCCCATCAGTATAGTCCCCCCCTCCAGTAAAGCCCCCCCCCCTCCGTAAAGCACACTGGCCTGGTTTACGTATGTGCATGTGTGTTTGAGCATGCGCGTCACGGGTAGAGCAGCTCATTCATTTCAATATGTTGCTCTACCTGCAAGAAATGCAGGGAAAGCAGTCAAGGACCCTTTTTCTTAAAATTAGGCAATACCAAACCGCACCATGTGTTTTGACGCAAGCAAAAAGGCACCATGGTTGCCGATGCATGGGGGGTGCCATTAACCATTGAGAAATAATTGCACCCCCACCCCTCTGCTAAACTGCAGAGCATTTCTTCATGGGTCAGAGATGTGCGCAATTTTGCACACATTCCCCACATGCAGAGGTGTGGACCCAGGGCAGTCCAGATAAAGGGAAGTCCTTCATCGGCTGGGTTATGTGACTGGAGTTAGGAAGGAGCAGCCTTCCTCAAACTGAACTGACAGGCTGCAAAAAATGGCTCCTGATTTGGGCCCCTGGTGCAGCTATCAGAACTAGCTGCAAGCTCAGACCCCCCTATCCCCCCTTATATCTACGCCCCTGTCTCACGACTTTCAGTGTTCTTTGGCAGCGGCTTTGCTTTGTGTATGGGTGCTTTATGTATAGAATGCCCAGAGTGGCTATCAAAACTAGCTGCAAGCTCAGACCCCCCTATCCCCCCTTATATCTACGCCTCTGTCTCACAACTTTGTGTAGCTGTTGCCATTTTTTCAGTGTTCTTTAGCTGCGGCTTGGCTTTATGTATGTGTGTTTTATGTATAGAGTGCCCGGAGTGGCTATCAGAACTAGCTGCAAACCCAGACCCCGCCAATTATTGTCTCCATGTGTCCCAGCAATGGCTGCATGACATTTCTCAGGGCTGGTTTCCTGATGGTGACAACGGCAGACCTTGCCTGTCTAATGTGTGCTGAAACCTCCACTTGTAGCCCATGTAACAGGGTGACAACCCAGGAATGCAATTGGGAAAACAGGAACAGAGCGTAGTCACCCTATAACAGGAAATTCCAGAAGGGGGACCTTCATGGCAGGATCACCATAGATTTTTTTTTTTTTTAATGACAGCTGCAGATTTTTAAAAGATTGAAAATGACTTTTTGAAATTAATGGTAAAAGCTTATATAAGAATTCAGCGATCGGGTTTTCATCTACTTTATTCACCTAAACAAATATAACAGGTGCGACGCTGAATGCATTCCCCAGTTTAGATATACCGGTGAGCACATCTGCTCCTTTCTTTACATGTAAAAAAAAAAAAAAAAGAATATTTAGTAAGAATGTAACTATTCTTCATTTCCGCTTTAATACCAAAGAAACATTTGCAGCGATGGTTATAAATCTGATCACATTTTAGTTGAATGTGAAATCTTATTTCATAAAAAAAATAAAAAAAATAAATGTATTTAAACAGTTTCATTCTTAGAGATAGCAGGGCCTTGTATGGATTTGTTGAATGACTGGAGCAGCCTGTGGGCAAGGGCGCCACCTAGCGGGAGTAACAATATCATCTTGTGTTTTGTTCAGTATATTGGGGGGTAATTGTCCAGATTGGGATTGATGATCTCAGCAGAGGAATTTATGTAGGGTGGTCGGGTCACTTTAAAAGAACATGGAAAACTAGGGGGGGGTCAGTCCCCAACCGATCCCCCAAAGAGCAGAAAAATGGACTATCGCGGTACTGGTTTGATTGGTATGAATTCAAATGATATAGTAAGTAAGTAAATAATTTTATTAGTACAAAATTAATATAAAATACAACAATACATGATTAAAAAAAAAAAAAAAAAAACATTAAAATGCATGATGAACAATCCATATATATCACCAGCATAAAGATCCTCAAAGGGGACCCCACGTCCACCCATATGGGGTATGCGCTGTGCTGTCATTTTACAAGTTATACCAGTCAGGGTCTTCTTATGTTGCTTTTCTGGATTGACCACCACCTCTGACAACTCCCCGCAGTCCCTAAACGTCGCTGGTTTAGAAGATATTCACCGAACCGACAGGTGAGACTTACCTGTAAGCTTAGCTGTAGGTACAAGTTATAAATCAGAGTTCACTACCACCATGAAATGTAAATTACCGAAATGTTGACTGTGGGCATGATACAAGAGATGGTCAGAGACTGCAGACATGATACAAGAGATGGTCAGAGACTGCAGACATAATACAGGAGATGGTCAGAGACTGCAGACATGATACAAGAGATGGTCAGAGACTGCAGACATGATACAAGAGATGGTCAGAGACTGCAGACATAGTACAGGAGATGATCAGAGACTGCAGACATAATGCAGGAGATGATCAGAGACTGCAGACATAGTACAGGAGATGATCAGAGACTGCAGACATAATACAGGAGATGATCAGAGACTGCAGACATAATACAGGAGATGATCAGAGACTGCAGACATAGTACAGGAGATGATCAGAGACTGCAGACATAGTACAGGAGATGATCAGAGACTGCAGACATAGTACAGGAGATGATCAGAGACTGCAGACATAGTACAGGAGATGGTCAGAGACTGCAGACATAGTACAGGAGATGGTCAGAGACTGCAGACATAGTACAGGAGATGATCAGAGACTGCAGACATAATACAGGAGATGATCAGAGACTGCAGACATACTACAGGAGATGGTCAGAGACTGCAGACATAGTACAGGAGATGATCAGAGACTGCAGACATAGTACAGGAGATGGTCAGAGACTGCAGACATAGTACAGGAGATGGTCAGAGACTGCAGACATAGTACAGGAGATGATCAGAGACTGCAGACATAGTACAGGAGATGATCAGAGACTGCAGACATAATACAGGAGATGATCAGAGACTGCAGACATACTACAGGAGATGGTCAGAGACTGCAGACATAGTACAGGAGATGATCAGAGACTGCAGACATAGTACAGGAGATGGTCAGAGACTGCAGACATAGTACAGGAGATGGTCAGAGACTGCAGACATAGTACAGGAGATGGTCAGAGACTGCAGACATAGTACAGGAGATGGTCAGAGACTGCAGACATAGTACAGGAGATGGTCAGAGACTGCAGACATAGTACAGGAGATGGTCAGAGACTGCAGACATAGTACAGGAGATGGTCAGAGACTGCAGACATAGTACAGGAGATGGTCAGAGACTGCAGACATAATACAGTAGATGATCAGAGACTGCAGACATACTACAGGAGATGGTCAGAGACTTCAGATATGATACAAGAGATGGTCAGAGACTGCAGACATACTACAGGAGATGGTCAGAGACTTCAGATATGATACAAGAGATGGTCAGAGACTGCAGACATGATACAATACTCCAATATACCATTGAATGTGTTTCATTCTTTCTGTTCATTGATTGCAAATAAAAAAAAAATAAAAAAACAAAAACTGTTGATCCTACCAGAAATCCAATGCACTTGTAAATTCCTATGAAATCTGCCTGTGCTGCACTGAGATCTCATACAATGTTACCAAGCCCCCCCCCAGTCTCTCAGGACGGACTACAGAACATCTCCTTTGTTATAGAGAGGGGAAGAGTGGGGTGTTCTTTAGTCCTGTCCTAGGGCGACAACCCTGCTTCTTCTTATAGTGAGTGTTGTCATCATAGCACAGGAACTTTGTTACTGGCAGGATCACCAAGTCAACATAAATTTTAAAAAAATTAAAATGAATGCGGCAAATCTAAGGATTGCTAAACTCTATATATACAATATATATATATATATATATATATACTGTATATATAGAGTTTAGCAATCCTTAGATTTGCCGCATTCATTTTAATTTTTTTAAATTTATGTTGACTTGGTGATATATATATTGCATTTTTGTTCTAAGAAATTTCTGGATTGGATTAAGTTATGACAATTGAATCTGAAACTTTGTATTAAAAATAGGATGAGACCTCCCACAAAGTGTTTCTAGTCCTCCTATGATGTATTTACATATAAAGTATCCATCGTTTATACATCATTTATACATCATTTATACATTGTTTATACATTGTTTATACATTGTTTATACATTGCTCTGGGTAAAATGAGTACAACTGAACTGCGAAGTGCACAGTCTATTCGCCTTTAGTAAATCCCCCTACCCCGATTGTGTCTATGCACACATACATGTTTACAGGCCTATAAAGCAGTGGTGGCCCCAACCATCATCAAAGGGCCGCCAAAAAAAATTAAAGTTGAATTCCTCCCAAAAATGGAACTTCTGCTTTAAGGACTCCTCATCCCCTTACATGCCACATTTGGCATGTCATTTTTTTTTGGGGGGGGGGGGTACCTAGTTTTGGCAGGTACCCAGCTCCCACTTGCACTCAGGCCTTCTAGGTGACTAGAGCGGACGTTCTCCTCTCCCCCCTCACTTCCTGCAATCTTCTGGGACACGTCACAAGTCCCAGAAGATTGCCCCGCCATTGAGAGACTTCAGACAGGATACAAGAGATGGTCAGAGACTGCAGACATGATAAAGGAGATGATCAGAGACTGCAGACATAGTACAGGAGATGGTCAGAGACTGCAGACATAGTAAAGGAGATGATCAGAGACTGCAGACATAGTACAGGAGATGGTCAGAGACTGCAGACATAGTACAGGAGATGGTCAGAGACTGCAGACATAGTACAGGAGATGATCAGAGACTGCAGACATAGTACAGGAGATGATCAGAGACTGCAGACATCGTACAGGAGATGGTCAGAGACTGCAGACATAGTACAGGAGATGATCAGAGACTGCAGACATAGTACAGGAGATGATCAGAGACTGCAGACATAGTACAGGAGATGGTCAGAGACTGCAGACATAGTACAGGAGATGATCAGAGACTGCAGACATAGTACAGGAGATGGTCAGAGACTGCAGACATAGTACAAGGAGATGCAGACATTATACAAGAGATGGTCAGAGACTGCAGACATGATACAAGAGATGGTCAGAGACTGCAGACATAGTACAAGGAGATGCAGACATGATAAATGAGATGGTCAGAGGCTGCAGACATAGTACAGGAGATAGTTAGAGGCTGCAGGCATGATACAGGAGATGGTCAGAGACTGCAGACATGATATAGGAGATGATCAGAGACTGCAGACATAGTACAGGAGATGGTCAGAGACTGCAATCATGCTACAAGAGATGGTCAGAGACTGCAGACATGCTACAAGAGATGGTTATAGACTGCAGACATAATACAAGGGATGGTCAGAGACTATGGATGAGCCGAGCATCCCTCGGTTCGGTTCGCAGCAGAACATGCAAACAGGCAAAGAATTTGTGTGAATACCACTAAAGTCTATGGGACACGAACGTGAAAAATCAAAAGTGCTCATTTTAAAGGCTTATATGCAAGTTATTGTCATAAAAAAGTGTTTGGGGACCTGGGTTCTGCTCCAGGGGACATGTATCAATGCAAAAAAAAGTTTTAAAAACAGACATTTTTTCGGGAGCAGTGATTTTAATAAAGCGTAAAGTGAAACAATAAAATGAAATATTCCTTTAAATATCGTGCCTGGGGGGTGCCTTTAGTATGCCTGTAAAGTGGCTCATCTTTCCCTTGTCTAGAACAGTACCACAGCAAAATGACATTTCTAAAGGAAAAAATTTCATTCAAAACTGCTTGTGGCTGTAATGTATTGCCGGATCCCGACAATATAGATAAAAATACCAATAATACCAAAAAAATGGTGTGGATGTCACCCCTAAAATTCATATCAGGCCCTTCAGGTCTGGTATGGATATTAAGGGGAACCTTGCACCCAAAAATGGGGTGGGGGTCCCCCAGGCACTATATACTCTGAACAGCAGTATATATATTCTACGGCCTGCCCTATATACTCTGCAGAAAATTGGGCCTTAGGTGTTGGTGGTACCACAACACTGTAACCCCTCACAGTTACTCTTGGTGGGCGCAGGAACGAGCCCTGCTGTGAAATATTATATCAAGAAATGTAATTACATGCCCCTGTTAAACAGGGGCAGAAAAATTAGGCCTTCCTTTGGTGGTGGTGTTGCCACAACACTGTAACCCCTCACAGTTACTCTTGGTGGGCGCAGGAACGGGCCCTGCTGTGAAACATGACTGCCAATTTCTTGTCCTTCTTGGGCACCCCCTCTCTCTAGGCTGACATGACTCCCTTCCTCAACCTGGGAACCAACATCGGAGCCTTCAAATCTCTGCACATCCTCCAGCAGCATGTACCCTGTGTTTGAATAATTCTGGGGACTCCTCTATGCATGATGGTAGGGCTACGGAAGGAGTAACTGTGGACAAGGAGACGGTGGAATAGGCTGCTTTGGCAGCTGCGTTGGAAGGCAAACTACTCTGAGCCGAGGTGACAGAGGATGAGGAGGGTGAGGACGGCTTTGTTATCCACTCCACCAACTCTTCTGCATGTTGTGGCTCAATAACACGGCCAGCAGCAGAAAAAAAGGACAAGCGTGCCCCACGGCCACCTGCAGAGGATGCACCATGTCCGGGACCATCACTGTTGACTGTAGACACAGAGCCTGCATGCCCTCTTTTAGTGGCCTGTGAGCGTCTTCCTCTCCTTGGTGGCCTTCCCGACATGATGTATATTTTGTTTTGCAACACCACACTACACTGTATTAGATACTGTGTACACCACCAGAAGTTTATTAGAAAGTGTACAACGGCTGCACTGTATTGTGTACTGTGTACACCACCAGAAGTGTAGTAGAAACTGTACACATTGTATTAGATACTGTGTACACTACCTGAAGTGTATTGGAAACAGTACACCACAGAATGCACTGTAGATGTAGGCTACACTGGATGCAGAGCATATACAGTCAGGTCCATAAATATTGGAACATCAACACAATTCTAATCTTTTTGGCTCTATACACCACCACAATGGATTTGAAATGAAACGAACAAGATGTGCTTTAACTGCAGACTTTCAGCTTTAATTTGAGGGTATTTACATCCAAATCAGGTGAACGGTGTAGGAATTACAACAGTTTGTATATGTGCCTCCCACTTTTTAAGGGACCAAAAGTAATGGGACAATTGGCTGCTCAGCTGTTCCATGGCCAGGTGTGTGTTATTCCCTCATTATCCCATTTACAAGGAGCAGATAAAAGGTCCAGAGTTAATTTCAAGTGTGCTATTTGCATTTGGAATCTGTTGCTGTCAACTCTCAATATGAGATCCAAACAGCTGTCACTATCAGTGAAGCCATCATTAGGCTAAAAAAACAAATCAAACCCATCAGAGAGATAGCAAAAACATTAGGTGTGGCCAAATCAACTGTTTGGAACAACCTTAAAAAGAAAGAACACACCGGTGAGCTCAGCAATACCAGAAGACCCGGAAGACCACGGAAAACAACTGTGGTGGATGACCGAAGAATTCTTACCCTGGTGAAGAAAACACCCTTCACAACAGTTGGCCAGATCAAGAACACTCTCCAGGAGGTAGGTGTATGTGTGTCAAAGTCAACAATCAAGAGAAGACTTCACCAGAGTGAATACAGAGGGTTCACCACAAGATGTAAACCATTGGTGAGCCTCAAAAACAGGAAGGCCAGATTAGAGTTTGCCAAACAACATCTAAAAAAGCCTTCACAGTTCTGGAACAACATCCTATGGACAGATGAGACCAAGATCAACTTGTACCAGAGTGATGGCAAGAGAAGAGTATGGAGAAGGAAAGGAACTGCTCATGATCCAAAGCATACCACCTCATCAGTGAAGCATGGTGGTGGTAGTGTCATGGCGTGGGCATGTATGGCTGCCAATGGAACTGGTTCTCTTGTATTTATTGATGATGTGACGGCTGACAAAAGCAGCCGGATGAATTCTGAAGTGTTTCGGGCAATATTATCGGCTCATATTCAGCAAATTACTTCAGAACTCATTGGATGGCGCTTCACAGTGCAGATGGACAATGACCCGAAGCATACTATGAAAGCAACCAAAGACAAAGTGGAATGTTATGCAATGGCCAAGTCAATCACCTGACCTGAATCCGATTGAGCATGTATTTCACTTGCTGAAGACAAAACTGAAGTGAAAATGCCCCAAGAACAAGCAGGAACTGAAGACAGTTGCAGTAGAGGCCTGGCAGAGCATCACCAGGGATGAAACCCAACGTCTGGTGATGTCTATGTGTTCCAGACTTCAGGCTGTAATTGACTGCAAAGGATTTGCAACCAAGTATTAAAAAGTGAAAGTTTGATGGATGATCGTTAATCTGCCCCATTACTTTTGGTCCCTTAAAAAGTTTGAGGCACATATACAAACTGTTGTAATTCCTACACCGTTCATCTGATTTGGATGTAAATACCCTCAAATTAAAGCTGAAAGTCTGCAGTTAAAGCACATCTTGTTTGTTTCATTTCAAATATATATATATATATATATATATATATATATATATATATATATATATATTAATGCACTGCAGACATGATACAAGAGATGGTCAGAGACTGCAGACATAGTACAGGAGATGGTCAGAGACTGCAGATACAAGGGATGGTTAGAGACTGTGGACATGCTGGAGTAGACTGTCAGAGACTGTGAATATGATATAGAAGTTGTTGGAGACTGGGGACATGCTTCGAGGGGGTCATATACTGGAGAAACATTATACAAGACTGCTAGAGATCACTGCAATAAAACCACTATAGGGAAACCCAGATTAGTGTCTTCAGGGGCCCGGGGAGGGGGGGGGGTAGGGGGGCAAACAAAAAGTACCAAAGGGCCGCAGTTGGGCACCGGGAGTTTAGAGGCAGAACAAATAATCACTTGGG
The DNA here is from genome assembly GCF_042186555.1 of Aquarana catesbeiana. NCBI lineage: Eukaryota > Metazoa > Chordata > Amphibia > Anura > Ranidae > Aquarana > Aquarana catesbeiana. The sequence continues at coordinate 410,257,742 of NC_133329.1, forward strand.
CATTCACAAGTGAAGCGTTTGGTCAGAAAAAATGCCACGCCTTCACACGCATTAATGGTGGATGCCTTTAGGCGCGTGCTAATGCATCCTGATGGCCAGAATAAATGATTATTCTGGGCAATAGAATAAATGAATGCCAATCCCGCATACATGTACATGCAAAACAGTGCGTTTTTTAAGCTGCGTTTTCCTCCTGTGGAGCAAAGGAAAAAAAAAAAAACATTCTGTGTGCACGAGGCCTGCAACACAAATCAGAATAAACTTGTCGAGAAGTGAAAATCCCGGCAGCGGATACAAACTTTCATAAACTTAAATATTAATATTTCTTTAGTATCGGACATGTTGCGCAGTGGGAGGGGTCACCAATCTCCTTCCCTACCATGGGAACCCCATAACCACTACCCCCCCCCCCCCAATGAAATTGCTGTTGTTCTTGCGAAATGACATTGCGGTTGCGTTATGAGGTCGGTGTAGATGAAAATGGTGATTTCTCTTTGCATGTACGGTTGGATCAATTACCCGCACCTCCATAAAGCTGTCTGCCGTCCCTCCAGGCTATAAATCCTTATTTTTTGAACGTCGTAGATCACATTTTCGGCTTGCCGCTGGTGCTTCGGATACTGTCAGAACAAGATGTACATTTAACAAAGTGACCACAATTGGCTTGTATATCGCAGAGCGCTGCAAACTTTTCCCAACAAGAAACTGAATAATTTTCTCCAAGTACCAAAGTGGGGGAAATCAACTCCCGGCAAAGTCCGGCCCCCTGAGGAGGTAAGTGCACCCCGTGGAAATTCCGACTTTCAAAATATTGGAACAACGCTAGATCTTCCGTCAGATAGAGGAGATATATCAAATGACACGTACAACGCAATCCGGTGCAGCTCTGCATGGGAGCCAATCAGCTTCTAACTTCAGCTTGTTTGATTAAAGTGGTTGTAAAGGCAGAAGGTAAAAAAAAAAAAAAAAACACGAGCGGGAATGCGATTTTCTGCTACACTTAGATATGAACGGAGCCTTAACCACTTGCCGACCGCTGCGCACCGATATACATCGGCACAATGGCAGCGGTGGGCAAATGGGCGTACCTGTATGTCCCCTTTAATTGCCGGGCTTAGCGGGCGCGTGCAGCCGCCGCATACAGCATGACTGTGCCCGCAGGACCCGCAGACTCGATGTCCGCCAGTCTCCCGGTGTTCGTGTCATGGAGCCACAGAACAGGGAGATGTCTATGTAAACAAGGCATTTCCACATTCTGCCTAGTGACAGGACACCGATCACAGCTCCCTGTCATCGGGAGCGGTGATCGCTGTCATTTGACTGGAAGCCCATCCCCATCACAGTTAGAATCACTCCCTAGGGCACACTTAACCCCTTCATCGCCCCCTAGTGTTTAACCCCTTCCCTGCCAGTGTCATTTACACAGTAATCAGTGCATTTTTATAGCACTGATCGCTGTATAAATGACAATGGTCCCAAAATAGTGTCAAAAGTGTCCGATGTGCCCGCCATAATGTCGCAGTCCCGATAAAAATCACAGATCGCCGCCATTACTAATATAAAAAAAAATTAATAATAAGAATGCCATAAAACTATCCCCTATTTTGTAGACGCTATAACTTTTGCGCAAACCAATCAATATACGCTTATTGGGATTTTTTTTTACCAAAAATATGTAGAAGAATACATATCAGCCTAAACTGAGTTAAAAAAATTGTTTTTTTTTATATATTTTTGGGGGATATTTATTATAGCAAAAAGTAAAAAATATTCCTTTTTTTTTTCAAAATTGACACTTTGTTTATAGGGCAAAAAAAAAACAAAAAAACGCAGAGGTGATCAAATACCACCAAAAGAAAGCTCTATTTGTGGGGAAAAAAGGACGTCAATTTTGTTTGGATGCAGCGTCGCACGACCGCGCAATTGTCAGTTAAAGCGACGCAGTGCCAAATCGCAAAAAGTGCTCTGGTCAGGAAGGGGGTAAAATTTTCCGGGGCTGAAGTGGTTAAAGTGGTTGTAAAGGCAGATGGTGCATTCTTTGCATTAGGATAAAAAGCCTTCTGTGTGCAGCAGCCCCCCTCATACTTACCTGAGCCCCATCTTTGTCCAGTGATGTCCACGAGTGCCTCGGCCGTCCGGGAATCCCCCTCCTGATTGGCTGAGACACAGCAGTGGGGCCATTGGCTCCCGCTGCTGTCAATCAAAGTCAGTTAGCCAATCAGGAGAGAGATTGGGCAGGGCCAAACCCAGGGCTCCATGTCTGAATGGACGCACGGAGCTGCAGCACGGCTTGGGTGCCCCCTCAAGCTGCTTACCCTTGAGGTAGGGGCCAGGAGTGTCGAAGAGGGACCCGAGAAGAGGAGGATCCGGGGCTGCTCTGTGCAAATCCACTGCAACAGAGGAGGTAAGTGTAAAGTGTTTGTTATTTTTAAAGGAAAAAAAAAAACGAGACTTTAGTATCACTTTAACCAGTTGCGGGCCGCCCACCATAGATTTACTGCAGCAGGGCGGCCGCTCTGCGCCAGATCATGTACCCAGTACGTGATCTGGCACTCCCGAGGCTCGGGCGCGCACGCGCCACGCCAGCGACCCACTCTTGCTGTGATTGGACAACGCTGGGACCCGCCGATTGTTCAGGAGAGCACCGTTCTGTGAGAGGGGAATGTGCTGATCCTGTGTTCCTGCTAAAGACGGGAACACGGATCTTTACATTCCCCCAATCAAAGCACCTCCCCCACACAGATAGTAATCACTCCTAGGGAACACATTTAACCCTTTGATCGCCCCTAGTTTTAAAGAGGGAGTAAACCAGCGGCGGATGGTGCTCCAAATTTTTGGGAGGGGCGCAAACAAACTGAAAAATACTGAAAAAAAAACACATCAATTGCAGCCACTGTCCCCACCAAATGCTGTCACTGTGCCCACCAAATGCTGTCACTGTGCCCACCAAATGCTGTCACTGTGCCCATCAATTGCTGCCACTGTGCCCATCAAATGCTGTCACTGTGCCCACCAAATGCTGCCACTGTGCCCATCAATTGCTGCCACTGTGCCCATCAAATGCTGTCACTGTGCCCATCAATTGCTGCCACTGTGCCCACCAAATGCTGTCACTGTGCCCATCAATTGCTGCCACTGTGCCCATCAATTGCAGCCACTGTGCCCATTAATTGCAGCCACTCTGCCCACCAAAAGCTGCCACTGTGCCCATTAATTGCAGCCACTGTGCCCATCAATTGCAGCCACTGTGCCCATTAATTGCAGCCACTCTGCCCACCAAAAGCTGCCACTGTGCCCATTAATTGCAGCCACTGTGCCCATCAAGTGCTGCCACTGTGCCCACCAAATGCTGCCAACCGTTCCATGGAATGCCGCCACTGTGACCCCCCCCCGGTGTCCTCCATGCGTCTCCTCCCGTCCTCTCCTCCCATCAGGCGTCCAATCACAGCGCCTGTCATTTCCACCAATCAGGTGACGGGTAACAGACCTGAGCACCTGACTGGCGGAGAGGCGGTTCAGTGTTAGAACAGCAAATATTCATTTGCTGTTCTAACACACCTGGGTGGACTGGGAGCGCCAAGCATTTTTTTACGCCTAATAGAGCCTAAGGCTCTAATCAGGTGCTTCAAAAACACCCCCCTCCTCTGTAATTCAGGCGCCCGAAAAGGGGCCAGGCGCCTGAATAGGGTGTGGCAGCTGCGTCCACCGTGGATAGATCCATGCTATGCATGAATCTATCTATTGGTCATAAAGGGGGCGGCGCCCATGTGCCCTTATGGATGCACCGTCACTGGAGTAAACTCTGATGGTTTTTACTTCCTCTTTATTCCCCTGCAAAGCAAAAGCCTAATGGGCTAGTATGCATTGCATACTAGCCCATTATGTGCCACGTACCTGCAAAAACGAAGCCTGCGATGTCCCCGTTGGTGGAAGCATCCATCTTCACCCCTCTTCCTTCCGGGGCCGCGGACTCCGGCTCTGTGACTGGCCGGAGCCGAGTGACGTCGCAGGGGAGCTGCCAGTCACGGCACGCGCTGGGGAAGACACGGCACGGGGGGGTGCTTCTTCACTGCGCATGCGCTGATGACATCATCGGTGCAGTATAAATGAAATATCTCCTGAACGGCGATAACCACGTTAACCCCTTCCCTGCCAGTGTCATTGGTACAGTGACAGTGAATATTATTTAGCACTGATCAGTGTATTAGTGTCACCGTTCCCCAAAAAATGTGCAAAGTGTCAGTTAGTGTCCGATTTGTCTGCTGCAATATCGCAGTCCCGCTATAAGTTGCTTATCGCCGCCATTACTAGTAAAAAAAAAAAATATTTAAACTAATAAAAATATCTCATAGTTTGTAGACGGTATAACTTTTGCACAAACCGATCAATATACACTTATTGGGATTTTTTTTTACCAAAAACATGTAGCAGAATACAGATTGGCCTAAACTGATAAAGAAATTCGATTCTTTACATTTTTTTATTGGGATTGTTTATAGCAGAAAGGTCAGTTTTTTTACTGACCTGTCAAATCGCATGACAAGTCGCTCCAATGTGAACGAGGGCTGAGTGTTAAAAAGAAGGGACCTCCTTAGAGAGTATGAAGGGGGACCTCGTCTTATTTATACCTCAGATATCCGGGGTCTGGTGTTTTCCGTTGACTTGTGTGGCGTCGTTATGCCAAGACCCATAGAGATCTCCGAGTCCCTCAGACAGAAAGCTGTTGATGCCTATAAGTCTGGCGAGGGATTTAAAAAGATCACCAAATGATGTGCAAGAAAAACAATGATAAATGGCATAGATATGTAGCCGGGTCCCGGGCCTCCTTCGGTCTGATGAGGACCTCCAGTGCCAGCGATAGCTGACATCCTTCTGAATATGGTGGGTCGTGAGGCATAGTGGGTGCAAGATAGGTAAAGTTATTGGGCGCCAGACACTTCTTGAATGTAAAAGAGATTTTATTTCTCTTAAACAGAACTTTGGGGGAGAGAGGGTTAGGGCCAGGACACCCTTAGGTAGTTGCAAGTGCAATTGTGCAGACTCCGAGACTTCTATAGGTAGACAGCCATGCAGGGAAAGGCATCCAGCAAGCCACCACATCTGCATGTGTAGGAATGCTGTCTCCTATGGCAACAGTCTTTACCAGTTCTTAACACAAAGTGTAACAGTTCCTTCACTTCCACTACAATCACTTCTTGTAGTTCTTCAGCCCACTGATCTCCCAATCTCTCTCTCACTAGACCTTCTGATTATCTGCCACCGAATCCCTTGAGCTCCTCCAATCTTCCCGGTGGTATCTTCCTCAAGTGTCACCCCCGCTTCTCTGCTGGCTCCCTAGCTTGGCACTCCCTATACTTCTCAAGCTTCACCCCACTGGCCGGCTCGGTCCCTGGCTTGACACACAAGGCTGCTCTGCAAGCGTCACCTCCGCTGGTTGGGTCCCTGACTTGATCACCTCCTGAAGTTTCCTGATTCTTCACCGTCCCCGGTTGGTGAGAATACTGCTCCGGTACTTGCTTCAGTTACTCACTGTGGTCCCTGGTAATAAGGTGGTTGGTCCCTTAACAGTGACAGCTTCCCCTCCACCTCTGACTAGACATGTGCACTGCCAAAAAATGTGTTCATTTTCCTTTTCTATTCATTCATTTTTTTTTTTTTTTTTTTCGTTTTTCAGGTCATTCGTTATGATTGCAATTCGTAAATTCGTACATTCAAAAATTCGTACATTCGCTCATTCATAAATTTGTAAATTCGTACATTCGTAAATTAGAAAATTCGGAAATTTGGAAATTCAAAATTCGAAAACCCGAAAATTCCAAAATCTGAAATAGTAACTAACTATTAAATTATAGGTATTGTAATTTCCTTTCAAATTTGGCTGTTAGTGAACGTAACGAATACGGATTTATCCAAAGTTACGAATTATCCGAAATAACGAATGTCGCATCTAAAACAAATGGAACGGAACAAATTAATAATAAATAATAATAATAATAATAATAAGTTTTTATTAACATTATTGGTATTTATTATTATTAATTAATTCCGTTCCATTCGTTTAGATGCGGCATTCGTTATTTCAGATAATTCATAATTTCGGATAAATTTGTATTTGTTACATTCACTAACAGCCAAATTTGAAAGGAAATTACAATACCTATATTTTAATAGTAAGTAATAGTTAAGTTATTATTAGTTAATAATTATTATTTCAGATTTACAAATTTACGAATTTACGAATGTGCAAATGTACGAATTTACGAATGTACGAATGTGTGAATGTGCGAATGTACGAATTTACGAATGTACGAATGTGTGAATGTGCAAATGTACGAATGTATGAATGTATGAATTTACGAATTTACAAATGTGCGAATGTGCAAATGTACGAATGTACGAATTTACGAATGTACGAATGTACGAATGTACGAATGTACGAATGTACAAATTTACGAATTTTCGAACATTCGAAAAAATTCCTTAAACGGGTTAAAAAATATTCAAATTAACGAATTTGTCGAAATTCCTTAAAAAACAAATTCAGAACGAAACAAATTGCACATGTCTACCTCCGACCACTGACAGGTTCTCCGGCCGGCAGAACGGTCACTTCTGGTTGGACTGTAAGCCGCAATCCCAACCCTGCGCTGCCCTCTTTCTTCTGGATAGGCCCTCACACAGCCTGGCAGCCAGATGCCCCCGGGATAGGCCCAATCTCTGACCTAGCATCCCGGGCAATACAACACACGTCCACCCAGACAGCCGTCCAGGTGGCACAGACCCCCGATCACCTGACCCCACCCAAATATATAGGTTTACCAGCAGGCCAAAGGATTCAAGAATACCCCTGCCCATTGGCTGAGACACCCCATATACTCCTAATCTGTCCTTGCAATGCCCTTATCTTATCTACTGCCATCAGGTACCCGGCCACCTAGTGGCAGAAGAGAGAAGTGCAGTCATTCCAGACTTAGGATGGAATCAATTGATCCCCTAGCAATCAGCCAAGGCAACTACACCTGGCAGGTAAATTTAGGAGGAACCCCACCTAAACATCAGGGTGCTACATCTAGGGCTGGGATAAGGGGTGGGCAGGAGAGGCAGTGGTGGGGGGAGGGGGGGGGGGGCACCTGCTCACAATACACTCCAAGTCAGTTTCTGGCAACCAGCAGGCCGCGGCTTGATCCTTCGCACTGTGCCTGTGTAACTTCCCTCTAGCTGCTAGAAAGCAAGAGATTGGCCGGGCACGTGCAGTGTACACTACCCGCCAACCATGGGCAGCTTGAGCAATGGGGCAGACAATGGGCACACAGGGGTACACCCATTCTACGTCATACATGAGCAGTGGGGGAGGGGGACACAGTTCTGCATCCTCTGTTTAAATATGTTGGAAAAGTCAACAATTTTCATGGGGTGTACTTACTTTTTGCACATGACTGTATAACTGCTATGTGTGTATTGTGAATCTGGATGGCACGTTTTAAAAAAAACAAAAAAGCAAAACAAAGGAAAGACATTTTGGAAAACATTTTTGGAAAGTTTCAAACATTGAAAAAAGCCGTCCAGTGACAATTGTGACCACAGTAGACCACAATTAAGTGTCCAAATCTACGGATCAATGGTCAGGAAGCTGACCCCAGACACGGAGATCCTTTACGTATCAAGAACAAAAGAAAAGACAGAGCGTCTCATCCTTGTGAAGTATGTAATAATTTATTATTTAAAGCTCATAGTACAATAGTTACTCATAAGTGTGAAGCAATCAGTCACAGGACTCTGATGAAGGGGGAGTGGCCCCAGAAACACGTTAGCAACAATATGCAGTGCTGGCTGCAGTCTGCGTTCTGATTCATTGTATAATCACATGAATCTGGCCTGATCATGTCAGGTTTACCCTAACTGTGGATTTTACTCAAGATTGATTGCTTCACTCTATATATGTAAGTGTCTTCTAACTATGCCACATTTTACAAGGACACGGCACTCTGTTGTTTCTTTTCTTCTTCATACAAAATATAGATTACTTATGTACAATAGTTGACTTAACTCAAAGGATACACAACTAGTTGCATTGGGTTTATTTACTAAAACTGGAGAGTGCAAAATCTGGTGCAACTGTAAATAGAAACCAATCAGCTTCCAGGGTTTTATTGCCTAAGTTTAACCACTTACCAACCGGGCACTTAAACCCCCTTCCTAACCAGACCAATTTTCAGCTTTCGGTGCTCTCACATTTTGAATGACAATTACTCAGTCATGCAACACTGTAGATATATGACATTTTTGTCCTTTTTTTCACACAAATAGAGCTTTCTTTTGGTGGTATTTAATCACCGCTGGGTTTTTTATTTTTTGTTCTATAAAAGAAAAAAGACTGAAAATTCTGCAAAAAAAAAAAATTTCTGAGTTTCTGTTATAAAATTTTGCAGATTAGTAATTTCTCTTCATATATTTTGGCCAAAATTTATACCGCTACATATCTTTGGTAAAAATAACCCAAATCGGTGTATATTATTTGGTCTTTGTGAAAGTTATAGAGTCTACAAGCCATGGTGCCAATATCTGAAAATTGATCACACCTGAAGTACTGATGGCCTATCAAGAAATGAGACCCTAACAAGCCAGGAAAGAACAAATACCCCCCAAATTACCCCTTTTTCGGAAAGTAAACATTCCAAGGTATTTAGTAGGAGGAATGGCGAGTTTTTTGAAGTTGTAATTTTTTCCCACAATTCTTTGCAAAATCAAGATTTTTTTTTTTCACAAAATTGTTATATTAGCAGGTTATTTCTCACACACAGCATATGCATAGCACAAATTACACCCCAAAATACATTCTGCTACTCCTCCTGAGTACGGTGATACCACATGTGTGAGACTTTTACACAGCCTGGCAACATACAGAGGCCCAACATCCAGGGAGCGCCTTCAGGCATTCTTGGAGCATAAATTACACATCTAATTTCTTGACTACCCCTTACACTTTTGAAGGCCCTGGAGAACCAGGACAATGGAAACGCCCCAAAAATTACCCCATTTTGGAAAGAAAATACCCCAATGTATAAACTATGAGGCATAATGAGTCTTTTGAACGTGTCATTTTTTTCTACAAGTTTTTGGAAAATGTGTAAAGAAAATGAAAAACGCATTTTTTTTTTACACAACGTTGTCCATTTACACAATGTTTCTAACACACAGCATGTGGATACCAAAATTACACCCCAAAATAGATTCTCCTACTCCTCCTGAGTATGGCGATACCACATGTGGGAGACTTTTCCACAGCCTGGCCACATACAGAGGACCAACATGCAGGGAGCACCATCCGGTGTTCTAGGGGCATACGTTTCAAATCTAATTTGACTACCTATTACACTTTTGTGAGGCACTGTACTGGCATGGATGTGGCATGGATGAGCATGAATGGGGATGGATGAGCTGTGGATGGGGATGGCTGAGCATGAATGAGTATGGCTGAGTATGGCTGGGTACGGCTGAGTATGGATGGGTATGGCTGAGCATCGCTGGGTATAGATGGGATGGCTGGGTACGGCTGAGTATGGCTGAGTATGGCTGGGTACGGCTGAGTATGGCTAGGTATGGCTGGGTATTGCTGGGTATGGCTGAGTATGGCTGGGTATGGCTGGGTATTGCTGGGTATGGCTGGGTATGGATGGGTATGGGTAATTATGGATGGGGGTGGATGGGATGGTTTAGCATGGATGAGTATTGCTGAGGATGGATGGATGGCCGAGCATGGATGGATGGATGAGTATGCTGAGTATGGATGGCTGAGCATGAATGGATGGATGAGTATGCTGAGTATGGATGAGTATGCTCAGTATGGATGGCTGAGCATGGATGGATGAGTATGCTGAGTATGGATGAGTATGGATGGCTGAGTAAGCTGAGTATGGATGAGGATTGAGGATGGATGAGTATGCTGAGTATGGATGAGTATGCTCAGTATGGATGGCTGAGCATGGATGGATAAGTATGCTGAGTATGGATGAGTATGGATGGGTGAGCATGGATGGATGGATGAGTATGCTGAGTATGGATAAGGATGGATGGATGAGTATGCTGAGTATGGATGGGTGAGCATGGATGGATGGATGAGTATGCTGAATATGGATAAGGATGGATGGATGAGTATGTTGAGTATGGATGAGGATGGATGGATGAGTATGTTGAGTATGGATGAGGATGGATGGATGAGTATGCTGAGTATGGATGAGGATGGATGGATGAGTGTGCTGAGTATGGATAAGGATGGATGGATGAGTATGCTGAGTATGGATGGGTGAGCATGGATGGATGGATGAGTATGCTGAGGATGGATGAGGATGGATGAGTATGCTGGGTATGGATGAGGATGGATGGATGAGTATGTTGAGTATGGATGAGGATGGATGGATGAGTATGCTGAATATGGATGAGGATGGATGGATGAGTATGCTGAGTATGGATGGGTGAGCATGGATGGATGGATGAGTATGTTGAGTATGGATGGGTGAGCATGGATGGATGGATGAGTATGCTGAGTATGGATGAGGATGGATGGATGATTATGCTGAGTATGGATGAGGATGGATGGATGAGTATGCTGAGTATGGATGGGTGAGCATGGATGGATGGATGAGTATGCTGAGTATGGATGAGGATGGATGGATGAGTATGCTGAGTATGGATGAGGATGGATGGCTGAGTATGCTGAGTATGGATAAGGATGGATGGCTGAGTATGCTGAGTATGGATGGGTGAGCATGGATGGATGGATGAGAATGCTGAGTATGGATGGGTGAGCATGGATGGATGGATGAGTATGCTGAGTATGGATGAAGATGGATGGATGAGTATGGATTAGGATGGATGGATGAGTATGGATGAGGATGGATGGATGAGTATGGATGAGGATGGATGGATGAGTATGGGTGAGGATGGATGGATGAGTATGGAAGAGGATGGATGGATGAGTATGGGTGGGGATGGATGGATGAGTATGGATGGGTGAGTGAGTATGGATGGGTGAGTATGGATGGGTGAGTATGGATGGGTATGCTGAGCATGGATGGCTGGGTATATATGGATGGATGGCTGGGATGGGCACATATCAGCGCTGTTGGCACTAGACATCCAGCCCACAGCGCTGCTGCCACTGATCTCTCCCCTCTCCCCTCGCGCTGCACCAATAGGTACGGGGAGGGGAGAGAGGAACAGGACGTGACGCCGGTTTGTTTACAAGTGATCGCTTCGTCATTTCACAGAGAGATCACGTGTTAAACGGCCGATATCGATGGCCGTTTACTGTGATCTGTGATGCCCCGGCGGTCACAAATGTTCCCTGGTGTGCGCCCCAGGGGGCACGTGAGAGCGGGATTCTGGGAGGACATCAAAGTACGCCCTCCCAGAGTTATCCGACCGCGCTGCAGCCGTCATTCAGCTATGGCGCGGTCGGCAAGCGGTTAATTGAACAAGCTGAAGGTAGAAGCTGATTGGCTCCCATGCACAGCTGCTCCAGATTCTGAGTGCTCCAGTTTTAGTAAATCTCCCCCATTGTGTCATTATCTCTAAGCAGAGAGTTACATAGAAGAGGAAGTGAAGTATGGGCACTCAGAGCCAGGCAGCTGCTGCAAAATCCAGAAGAATCCCAGGCTGTCTGAACAGAACAATAATACAAAAATCATCTTAGAATTGATCACTCCTGAGGCCTCATGTACACTGCACTGCTAAACAGTCGGGCGTTTTATTTCAGCAGCCCCTGAACTCTCCTCTATGTAATCCCCTGTGTACACTCCCTCCTTTATAGCAGGTCAGAGGCAGCTGAGATATGGGCATTTTTTTGAAAGCAGATAAATCACATTCAGGACTGTAATTTACTGGCATTTCAAATTTTTAAAATGTGAAAAAAATATCAAAAACACCATTTTTACCACATGCTCTTGTCTGCAAGCTTGATCCACCGTCAAGGAGGGGGGGAGAGAGAGAAAGAGAGAGAGAGAGAGAGAGAGAGAGAGGGGGAGAGAAAGAGAGGGGGGGGAAAGAGGTGGAGAGAGAGAGAGAGAGAGGGGGGAGAGAGAGAGGGAGAGAGAGAGCGCACAAGGAGAGGGGGGGGAGGAGAGAGAAAGGGGGTGAGAGAGAAGGGAAAAGGGGAGGGAGAGAGAGAGGGGGGGAGAAAGAGAGGGGGGGGGAGAGAGGGAGAAAGGGGGGGGAGGAGAGGGGGAGGAGGGAGAGAGGAGAGAGGAAGGAGAGAGAGAGAGGAGGGGGAGAGAGGGGGGAGAGGGAGGGGGGGAGAGAGAGAGAGAGAGGGGGATGAGAGGGGGAGGGGGAGAGAGAGGGGGAGGGGTAAGAGAGAGAGGGGGAGGGGTAGGAGAGAGAGGGGGAGGAGGGAAAGAGGGGGGAGGGGAGGAGGGGGGGGAGGGAGAGAGGGGGAGGGGAGGAGAGAGGGGGGGGAGAGAGGGGGGAGGGGAACAGAGAGAGAGGGGGAGAGAGAGAGAAAGGGGGAGGGAGAGAGAGAGAGCGCAAGGAGAGAGGGGGGAGGAGAGAGACAGAGGGGGCGGAGGGAGAGAGAGGGGGCGGAGAGAGAGAGGGGGGAGGAGAGAAGGGAGAGAAGGGAGAGAGAGAGATACACACACATACCTGAGAGTCACCAAGAGACGTTCCTCTGGTGATATGCTCTTCCCCATGATGTGAGTTAGACGGGTCGCAGCCTCTCCAGGAGATCATCAAAGGTGTTGATAGGCCTCTTTGTAAAATGTATGAATTTCTCAGGATAATTCCGCAGCTGGAGGTACATAAGAGGTTTTCAAATGTCCTGTGTACATGAAGCCTTAAATAATTTTGAAGGCTGAAGCTCAATAAAGTTTTGGAGCTCGATTTAGGCAGATTGGTGCATTTTTTATGCATTTTTCCCCCCCTATAGAAATGCATTGAAATGTGTGATTTGTGCGTTTATGAGCGTTTTTCTGCTCAAATGCAATAATTAAATAATAATAATAAATAAATAATAAAGGAATAAAAATCATAAATCAATGAATTATAAATAAACAAATAAATAAGATTAAGAAATATTAAATAATAATAAATAAAATTAATTAATTAATCCCTAATGCTAACCCCAACCTTTACCCTCTAAAAAAAACAAAAAATATATAATAATAAATTAATGAATTAAATTAACCCCTAACCAAAAAATAATAATAATTAACAAATTAACCCCCAGCCCCAACCTCTAACCCCAACCCCTAATTATAACCTCTACCCATAACCCAAAAATCTGACCCATAACTGTAACCAAAAAAAAGAAAATAAATGGTAAATAATAAATAAACCATAAATAAAAGCAGATGAAAAAGTTTAAAGGAGAAGTACTGGGAAAGCTCATTTGGCTGTACGTCTTCTGTGGATCGCAGGATGCAGTACATTCTGCACACAGCAGACAGCCCAGCTCACAGTCCCCAGCTCTGCTGTGAGAACCAAGGGATCAGCAGTGTTTGATCGCTCGGTTCTCAGTGTTAGAGCCGGGGGGGGGGGGGGGGGGGACAGATGCTGCATTGGACTGATACTGCATCCACCTTAGGTAAGTATGATTCTACAATAAGAAAAAAGTCCATCCTTCTCTTTTAAAAACAGAGCAACAAATGATGAAACAGATAATATTTGTCTCTAAAAAAAGCTCAGAAATGCTTTAAAAACGTTGTCGTTTTTTGCACAATTTTTTTTTTTTTTTTTTTTACATACAGTCACCAGCGCAGTACAGCGTCATCACATAACAGTATATGAAAAAAAAAAAATTTTTTTTTTTTTTTATTTTTCTTTTTCATTATTTTTTTTTTAAGATTTTTTTTTAAACACACTGTGACCAGAACAATAAGTGCTGTCAGAGTAACACTGTACTACTCTGGGGAAGTGATCGGGATTTATTTTTATTTTTTTTTACACATTATGATTGCTTATACCAATTAATTTCATTGGTATAAGCCACCATTTTTAGTAAATGAAAGTGATTAATTCAGTGAGTATTTTGGTGATTAGCTGTGATTGGCCACATCTAATCACATGGTGCAGATAGGCTGTGGTTGGCCCTGTCTGTACCATGTGACCACTGTGACCAATGACAGCAAGCAACACAATTGTACACAATGGGTGGCATGACAGGAAGCCATCAATTGTTTACAATTGTCATGTGATCTGCTGTGATTGGGCAGCGGGCCGGTGCAGTGATCTGTCATCGGTGGTGTCCGGGGGATAGATCGCGCCCGCAGCACAGCCGCAGGGTCACGCACGAGGCGTGTTACGGATGGACGTCATATGTCGTCGACCCGGAACAACGTTAGTTCTGCCCAGCCATCATTTTGCTATAGGCCGGGCGGGAAGTGGTTAATGTCACTGGTGATGTCAGTGGCAGTTAGTCAGTCCCCCCCCTCTCTGATCTCTCTGTAAAGAGGACCTGTCACGCCCTATTCCTATTACAAGGGATATTTACATTCTTTGTAATAGGAATAAAAGTGAAAAAAAAAAATTAAAGGGAAAGTGTAAAAATTTAAATATAATAAACAAAAAAAATAACATTGAAAGCGCCTCCGTCCCCTCGTGCTCATATGCAGAAGCGAATGCATATGTAGGTAACGCCCTCATTTATAAACGTCATTCAAACCACACTTGTGAGGTATCGCTGCAATTGTTACAGCGAGAGCGATAATTCTAGCTCTAGAACTCTTCTGGTAACCTGTAAACATTTTTAAAGCATCACCTATGGTGATTTTTAAAAACTGTAGTTTGGCGCCATTCCACGAGTGTGCACAATTTTATAGCGTGACATGTTCGGGATCTATTTACTCGGTGTATATATTACTCGGTGTATATATATATATATATATATATATATATATATATATATTATATATATGTTTTATTTATATTTCACTATATATATATACAGTGGGGATGGAAAGTATTCACACCCCCTCCCTTAAATTTTTCACTCTTTGTTATATTGCAGCCATTTTCTAAAATCATTTAAGTTCATTTTTTTCTTCATTAATGTACACACAGCACCCCATATTGTACACACCGCACCCCATATTGTACACACAGCACCCCATATTGTACACACAGCGCCCCATATTGTACACACAGCACCCCATATTGTACACACAGCACCCCATATTGTACACACAGCCCCCCATATTGTACACACAGCACCCCATATTGTACACACAGCCCCCCATATTGTACACACAGCACCCCATATTGTACACACAGCACCCCATATTGTACACACAGCCCCCCATATTGTACACACAGCACCTCATATTGTACACACAGCACCCCATATTGTACACACAGCCCCCCATATTATACACACAGCACCCCATATTATACACACAGCACCTCATATTGTACACACAGCACCCCATATTGTACACACAGCACCCCGTATTGTATACACAGCACCCCATATTGTACACACAGCACCCCATATTGTATACACAGCCCCCCATATTGCACACACAGCCCCCCATATTGTACACACAGCACCCCATATTGTATACACAGCACCCCATATTGTACACACAGCACCCCATATTGTACACACAGCACCCCATATTGCACACACAGCACCCCATATTGTACACACAGCACCCCATATTGCACACACAGCCCCCCATATTGTACACACAGCACCCCATATTGTATACACAGCACCCCATATTGTACACACAGCCCCCCATATTGTACACACAGCACCCCATATTGTATACACAGCACCCCATATTGTACACACAGCACCCCATATTGCACACACAGCACCCCATATTGCACACACAGCACCTCATATTGCACACACAGCACCCCATATTGTACACACAGCACCCCATATTGTACACACAGCACCCCATATTGTACACACAGCACCCCATATTGTACACACAGCACCCCATATTGTATACACAGCACCCCATATTGTACACACAGCCCCCCATATTGTACACACAGCACCCAATATTGACAGAAAAACACAGAATTGTTGACATTTTTGCAGATTTATTAAAAAAGAAAAACTGAAATATCACATGGTCCTAAGTATTCAGATCCTTTGCTGTGACACTCATATATATAACTCAGGTGCTGTCCATTTCTTCTGATCATCCTTGAGATGGTTCTACACCTTCATTTGAGTCCAGCTGTGTTTGATTATACTGATTGGACTTGATTAGGAAAGCCACACACCTGTCTATATAAGACCTTACAGCTCACAGTGCATGTCAGAGCAAATGAGAATCATGAGGTCAAAGGAACTGCCTGAACAGCTCAGAGACAGAATTGTGGCAAGGCACAGATCTGGCCAAGGTTACAAAAACATTTCTGCTGCACTTAAGGTTCCTAAGAGCACAGTGGCCTCCATAATCCTTAAATGAAAGACGTTTGGGACGACCAGAACCCATCCTAGAGCTGGCCGTCCGGCCAAACTGAGCTATCGGGGGAGAAGAGTCTTGGTGAGAGAGGTAAAGAAGAACCCAAAGATCACTGTGGCTGAGCTCCAGAGATGAAGTCGGGAGATGGGAGAAAGTTGTAGAAAGTCAACCATCACTGCAGCCCTCCACCAGTCTGGGCTTTATGGCAGAGTGGCCCGACGGAAGCCTCTCCTCAGTGCAAGACACATGAAAGCCCGCATGGAGTTTGCTAAAAAAACACTTGAAGGACTCCAAGATGGTGAGAAATAAGATTCTCTGTCTGATGAGACCAAGATAGAACTTTTTGGCCTTAATTCTAAGCAGTATGTGTGTAGAAAACCAGGCACTGCTCATCACCTGTCCAATACAGTCCCAACAGTGAAGCATGGTGGTGGCAGCATCATGCTGTGGGGGTGTTTTTCAGCTGCAGGGACAGGACGACTGGTTGCAATCAAGGGAAAGATGAATGCGGCCAAGTACAGGGATATCCTGGATGAAAACCTTCTCCAGAGTGCTCAGGACCTCAGACTGGGCCGAAGGTTTACCTTCCAACAAGACAATGACCCTAAGCACACAGCTAAAATAATGAAGGAGTGGCTTCACAACAACTCTGTGACTGTTCTTGAATGGCCCAGCCAGAGCCCTGACTTAAACCCAATTGAGCATCTCTGGAGAGACCTAAAAATGGCCGTCCACCAACGTTTACCATCCAACCTGACAGAACTGGAGAGGATCTGCAAGGAGGAATGGCAGAGGATCCCCAAATCCAGGTGTGAAAAACTTGTTGTATCTTTCCCAAAAAGACTCATCAAAAGGAGCTTCTACTAAATACTGAGCAAAGGGTCTGAATACTTAGGACCATGTGATATTTCAGTTTTTCTTTTTAAATAAATCTGCAAAAATGTCAACAATTCTGTGTTTTTCTGTCAATATGGGGTGCTGTGTGTACAATATGGGGTGCTGTGTGTACAATATGGGGTGCTGTGTGTACAATATGGGGGGCTGTGTGTACAATATGGGGGACTGTGTGTACAATATGGGGGGCTGTGTGTACAATATGGGGTGCTGTGTGTACAATATGGGGGGCTGTGTGTACAATATGGGGGGCTGTGTGTACAATATGGGGTGCTGTGTGTACAATATGAGGTGCTGTGTGTACAATATGGGGTGCTGTGTGTACAATATGGGGGGCTGTGTGTACAATATGAGGTGCTGTGTGTACAATATGGGGGGCTGTGTGTACAATATGGGGGGCTGTGTGTACAATATGGGGTGCTGTGTGTACAATATGAGGTGCTGTGTGTACAATATGGGGGGCTGTGTGTACAATATGGGGGGCTGTGTGTACAATATGGGGTGCTGTGTGTACAATATGAGGTGCTGTGTGTACAATATGGGGTGCTGTGTGTACAATATGGGGGGCTGTGTGTACAATATGAGGTGCTGTGTGTACAATATGGGGGGCTGTGTGTACAATATGGGGTGCTGTGTGTACAATATGGGGGGCTGTGTGTACAATATGGGGTGCTGTGTGTACAATATGGGGTGCTGTGTGTACAATATGGGGGGGCTGTGTGTACAATATGGGGTGCTGTGTGTACAATATGAGGTGCTGTGTGTACAATATGGGGTGCTGTGTGTACAATATGGGGTGCTGTGTGTACAATATGGGGTGCTGTGTGTACAATATGGGGTGCTGCGTGTACAATATGCGATGCTGTGTGTACAATATGGGGGGCTGTGTGTACAATATGGGGTGCTGTGTGTACAATATGGGGTGCTGTGTGTACAATATGAGGTGCTGTGTGTACAATATGGGGTGCTGTGTGTACAATATGGGGTGCTGTGTGTACAATATGGGGGGCTGTGTGTACAATATGGGGGGGCTGTGTGTACAATATGAGGTGCTGTGTGTACAATATGGGGTGCTGTGTGTACATTAATGAGGAAAAAATGAACTTAAATGATTTTAGCAAATGGCTGCAATATAACAAAGATTAAAAAATTTAAGGGGGTCTGAATACTTTCCGTCCCCACTGTATATATATATATATATATATATATATATATATATATACTTCTGGTTCTGAGTAATTTATTAGCAAAAAAATTATGATTTTTACGTGCAGGAGAGAAATGCCAGAATTGACCTGGTTGGCAAGTGGTTAAAAAATATACATTCCAGTATATATCCCATAGTTTGTAGACGCTATAACTTTCACGCAAACCAATCGATATAAACTGATTGTTTTGGTTTTTTTTTTATCAAAAACATGTAGCGGAATATATTTTGGCCAAAATTTATGAAGATATGATTTTTTTTATTGGATATGTTTTATAGCAGTAAAAAATATTGTTTTTTTTTGTTTGTTTGTTTGTTTTTTTCCTTTATATCACAAAAAAAAAAAAAATTAAAAGCCAGTGGTGATCTAATACCACGAAAAGAAAGCTATATTTGTGAGGAAAAAAAATGATATAAATTTCATTTGGGTACGGTTTTGCACGACCGCGCAATAACCAGTTAAAGTAGCGCAGTGTTGTATAGCAAAAAAATGGCCTGGTCATGAAGAGGGGTAAAACCTTCCAGAGCTGAGTTTATTAATTATTATTATTATTATTATTATACAGGAAATGCTTAAACTTCATCTCTATTTATATTTTGTTTCACGTTGTTTTTTTTTTTTTTTGTTTTTTTGTTTTTTAAAGAGCACTCAAAGCAGGGTAACCCGCCATATCCACATTCTGGTCACCATACAGAAGGTTAATGTACAGAATATTAATATTCAGGAAGCATTAGCGGTAGATAAAGGTAAAAGCGTGCGGCAATAAGGTTTTATTCCTCATATATTCATTATGAGAGCAGACAGCATGGAGGAGATGATGATCCCATATATTTTACACTCCAAGTTTTATCATATTAATAGGAGAAGGGGGGGGGGGGGATTGGAGATATGATGGAAGGGGGAGGGGAGAGGATGTGGGAGAAAGGGTAAGGTATTAGGAAACAAGAAGGAAATGACAGGGGGAGGGGTAGGCAGAAGGGAAGGGTAGGGGGGGGGGCATCATCCTCTTGAGGCTTTTAGCTGGTCTGGTTGTTCATGGTTGGATATTTAGTGTATCTATATTTAAGTTTATAGGGTCTAAGGGCCAGTGACTTTGTACATAATGTGGGAGGAGCCATCAAATACTTGAACGGTTGGGATTTTTTTTTAAAGGTAATTCAAACCAAATTTTTTAAGTTGTCTCTGTTGCTAAAAGTTGTTCCATATGCATCAGTTCATTTATGAGTCTGTCCGCCCGGCTATCGATGGAGCCTTATGCCGCGTACACAAGATCGGAAATGCCGCCAGAAAAACTCAGATGAGAGCTTTTGGTCGGAAAATGCGACCGCGTGTACGCTCCATCGGACTTTTGCTGGCGGAATTCCAGCCAGCAAAAGGTTGAGAGCAGGTTCTCAATTTTTTTCGGGCGGAAAAAGTTCCTAGCAGAAAATGCGATCGTCTGTATGCAATTTCCGATGCGCCAAAAATGACGCATGCTCAGAATCAAGTACGAGACGGAAGCGCTCGGTCTGGTAAAACGAGCGTTTGTAATGGAGATAGCACATTTGTCACGTTGGAAATTCATGGATCTTTTAATGCAGCGCATTCTTTTGTTCTTTATAATGCTAGAAGAATGAAGTTGTTTTGCTGCTGATATTCACACAGAGTTCTGACAAACTGATTTCTTTATTATTTCTCGTGATCTCCTGAATAATCTTTTTTGTTTTTAAAGCGGAGTTCCACCCTGAAAAAAAATAATCACCAAAAATCCTAAAAAAAATAAAAAAAAAACATTTGAAAAAAAAAAAAAAAATGTTATACTTACCTAAACCCTTGTTGCTAGGCAGTCTTCCTAATCCGCCTCTTCCTATTCCGCGGCGTGTTCTTCTCCTCGGTGAGCGGCCCCGTTGTCTTCTGGGAACTGTGTGTGTTCCCAGAACACCACGGGGCCATTCACAAAGCGGAGCGCCGCGCCGCTCGGCTCCACTGCCTGTTTCCCTTACCTAGGATGGTGGTGCCGGGACCCGAGAGCCGAGGGACGGGTCGGCCTCGGGCGGCTGACATCGCGGGCACCCAGGACAGGTAAGTACTTATTTAAAGTCAGCAGCTACATTGTTTGTAGCTGATGACTTTTAAATTTATTTTTTTTCAGGCCGGAATCCCGCTTTAAAGCCAGATCTCCATAATAATGTTTAGAATTATTTTTTATAGTCATCTATTTTTTATTTATTTTTTTAATCAAGAACTCCTTTTTTTTTTGAAAATTTTTTAAATTATTTTCTATTGATCTCCATAATTTTTTTTTTTTTTTGGTGTGTCAAATTTCCACAACAACATTATTATCTTGTATTTTTATAAAGCTCAAGGAGGTTGGTGTTGGTTGTCTTTTGTTAATTTGACATTGTATTTTGGAAATGTACCTGCCTACTCACAAACTGTCCTATTTGAAGAAAAACACATAGGCAAGTATTTTCATTAAAAAAAAAAGAAAGAAAAGAAAACATTTATTCTGGCTCATAATAACAAAATAAAGAGGAAGGCAACGCTGGAGAAACTGCTTGAATTTGCGAAGCCTTTGGCCCCCCAGGGCAGACATCAACTCTTTGTAAATTAAAATTGGTAGCCTGAGAAGTCCATATAATGGGGAGCACAATCTGGTCCAGGACTCCCAGAGATCAGGAACAGCAGCAGATGACGTTTATGTCCCCAGGCAGTGGTACTACAACAGGCTGCGTCTTCTGTCAGACCAGACTGAACCCAGGGCCATCACTTTCTTGTCTTCCTTGCAGCCTTCCATCCACGCTTCCCTGCAGCCTTCCCTGGAGCCTTCCTTGGAGGCTGTGGCTCTGGAGGTGGGCTTGTGGCAGGAGGAGGAGGAGGAGGAAGAGGAGGATGGGCGAGCGCACATAAGTGTACGTCATCGGTCATTTGGCCCCTCAACCCCTTGTGAATGGCCTCAACAAAAAGTTTTTCACAGTTGTGGCGTTGGCCCTCCTCCATTTGCAGCAATTTGGAAGCTATATAGTAGCCATAGACCTCTTCAGCATCGGGGGGGGGGTTCAAGGCCGCATTAGCCTCCTTAATGAGGCCCAGTGCTGCCTCCTCCACGTTATTCCCCTTCCTGGCCCTCTTTGTTGGAAGGGGGAGGGGAGGCATCTGGGATTGGGTGAGGCTCCTACTGGGCCCAGCCACCTCCTGGCTGCCACTTACCCCCGCCTCCTCCTGGCTGACACTTAGCCCCGCCTCCTTCTGGCTGACACTTACCCCCGCCTCCTCCTGGCTGACACTTACCCCCGCCTCCTCCTGGCTGACACTTACCCCCGCCTCCTCCTGGCTGACATTTACCCCCGCCTCCTCCTGGCTGACACTTAGCCCTGCCTCCTTCTGGCTGACACTTACCCCCGCCTCCTCCTGGCTGACACTTAGCCCCGCCTCCTCCTGGCTGACACTTACCCCCGCCTCCTCGTGGCTGACACTTAGCCCTGCCTCCTTCTGGCTGACACTTACCCCCGCCTCCTCCTGGCTGACACTTAGCCCCGCCTCCTCCTGGCTGACACTTACCCCCGCCTCCTCCTGGTTGACACTTAGCCCCGCCTCCTCCTGTGTGGCACATTCCACAGCCTCGTCCTGGCTGAGGTCTTCCTGTGTATGAAAAAGGGACGTAGTTTTAGTTTTTGGTTCATCAATCACACACAATTTTCAGCTCATGACTGTTGCAAATTGAATGTTAACAAATAGAAAAAGACTATCATTCTAAGCCCATTTTCATTCTTGTCCCAATCATTTTTGGCCCCCACTGTCTATTGATATGTCAAACGCTTTTTGTTCAATCATTCATTTGTTAGCAATAATAACATCTAGTTAACAACAATAATTTTCGGACAATAAATAAGTAAAAAAAATACTATACCTGGCTCCAGCTGGGCTCCTCCACTTCCTCCAGGATGGAAGGCCCAGGTTGGTCCTCGGAAGCCTCAGCTGGGGTTGAGGGAAGGGTGGAGGGAAGTGTGGAAAGTGATACCCTGACTTCCATCTGGTTTCTTCCAGAAACTGCTCCTGTTGTAGTACTACAGACTGGGTACATACACATCCTCTGCTGCTGCTCCTGATCTCATGGAAGCCTGGACCTTATTAAGCTCCTTCCTATACGTGCTTCTCAAGCTACCAATTTTCCTCTCCGCAAAGTCGACATCTGCGTTGGGGACCTGCGTCTTCACAAATTGCAGCAGTTCCTCCAGAGATGCCTTCCTAGCTGGTTTGTTGTGATATAAGGGGTTTTTAACCTCCCAACAAATTTCTCATATCCCTGTATCTGTCTATGAACTGGCCCAAGAAATTTGGGTCTTTGAATTGTTTCATATTTGCTGAAAGACCAAACACAAGACAAAAATATGAAATATCAGGCTAAACTCTCCTAATCTTATCCCGATATAGGCCTCAATCTACAATCAGTATAGGCCACTGATGTCCCAAGTTAAAATGTTACCTTCGTTAGAAAGATCGGTGCTTCCGGTCCTCCTTCCTCTGCACACAGAACGTACGTACGACACACTCGCGTTAACCTTATATACACTGCGCATGCGCGAAACTCCGCCCACGTCGCCCGCCCCTGACGTTCTTTCTAGAATATTCCCCGCCCCTTCTCTTTCTGCGCAGTGGGAGATGAACATGGCGGAGACACAGCAGGTGTGTGATAAGAGCAGTAACGAGGAGGAGGAAAGCCCGGAGCCAGAAACGTCCCGATCCCGAAAGGGGAAGATTTAAGGCCTCAGATATGTCCTTTGTAGAGATGGTAGTGGAGATGGTGGACATCTTGAGGAGGATGGGAAGCATGGACCGTACCTAAACCCAAATGTGAGAAAGGCCAAAATCATGACTAAAGTTGTGAAGAGTCTGCACAGGAATTTTGGGGTACGACGATCCAAGGAGCAATTGAGGAAACGCTGGGCACAGTAATTGGTCATAGGAAACATCGTTAGTTTGTCAACTTAATACGATGTTTTTGGCAGATACAGAGTTAATTACATTTGGTTATGCTAATTTGTATTAAAAGAAGTTTAGGACATTGTTGTCTAGATGTGTTTGTAACTAGAATGAATTGCAAACTTGCAAACTTAACACATCTGGACTCAGGAGCACTAGTATGGGACACCAGAACAAACTTTTTAGGGTGTCCCACACAGGTGCTCCAGTGGATACTTGGGGTGTCTCCATGTGTGAAACTTGTCCAAAAAAGGTAAGTATTGCAGCTTGGTTAAGGGAATAAATCATTTCTTCAGCTTGGAACTCTGCCCAAACAGACAATTGTACCCCACTTCGAAGCAATGTTTCATATTCCTGTAGCGCTTACCCCCGAAGGAGCGGCTGATATTTTATTGGGTCTTTTCCGTCACCCCCTTACCTGTAGTTTCACCATGTCCGGGACTTAGAGTCTGTATTAGGCCTTACGCCCACCAATGTATGCACCAGTCACTTAGTTCTTTTTTCCAATGCTTTATTGCAAAACTTTTAAAGAAGTAGCAGTAAAGAGGTAGAAGAGGAGTTGCAGGAGAGTTCAGATACCTTATGCAGATCACTGAGAAATTTAAGATCCTGAAGACAAGTACACCTTCAGTCTACGGATCTTGCTCACCCAGATAGGCCTCTCTCACTGACCCAGCAACTGGAATGACACACGGACAAAAAGTCTCTGCCACAGACAGAGAAGAACAAAATGGTTGAACAATCCTCTGCCACAGGATTTAGTATTAGTTGAACGATCCTCTGCCGCAGGATTTGGTATTAGATGAACAGCAACACAGTACCAGAACCTTTAAGCCGACCCGGCAGTACTGTGCGGTAGGTTGGTTAGTATACATCCTCCAATTGAGTCACCAGGCTCTTCTTGAGATACCAGCCTTTCGCGCGGTCCTCTCCAAGATGAGTCCTCCCCTAGATCTTTCAATTGCTCGGCTTCTTCCGGCAGGACAGACAGCACAGGACCACCTCTGAACCAGTAGGCCCCAGACGACTTCTGTGCCTACTTGTAGTAACATAGCCTTGGGCCAGCATGGTCCCGAGACAGAAGAGAAGTTGTCACATGCCTTAGGCCAGGAGGGCCAGGGGGCAAGATAGCGAAAAAATGGCGTCTGCCCCTTAAGTACCCTCTCCCAGAATGCACTGCGGTGGACCACCCCCACTGGGTTACTTCTCAGAAAGAAGGACACTTAATCCACCTCAGCCTATTGCTCTTCCAACACTGGCCTGTGGTGACAGCGACACCTACGGACAACAGTGTGGAACTACATGCAACACAGCCAATGCTGGAACAGAAGCTAAAAGATTAAATCTGAACTCTGTACAGAACAGATAACCCCCTAAATTTACATGCAAGCGCCTGGTCAACAGGAGCAGGGCGCTACATTCCTATTTCTGGCCACAAATATCTGTGTGCTAAGTATGCCTTTTGTTTCATTCTCATAGTGGAGCAAAGACTCGGGATGTCTGACGACGCCGGGGACCCCCCCCCCCAATCTCCTGAAGAAGGGGAACAGAGGACCACAAACCAGAGGATGTGGAGGAAGGAGAGGTGGTGGAAATTGTCACCACAACAGGTGAGTGTCTGACACTACAGATTCAGGTAATAGATGTATGCCTGCATATTTATAATACATGGTGTGTATTTTTTCTTTTAGGTGATGTGCATGTTGTGGAAGAACAATCTACTCTTTTCACCACTGACAGTGCACAAAGACTAATCCAGGACATCATGTATTGTAGTCAGGATTTAGACATCATCAAGCAAAAGACAAGTGAGGTTGAACAAAAACTGAAGAACCTGATTGATGTACTAGGAAGAATATAAAGAACTACCAAAATGACACCAGTTTATATTCTTGGGGACCAAGTTTTTAAATTTTTTTACGCATTTTAAAAGCCAAATTTGGAAGATGCACACAGTGTGTCAACATGTGCTATCTGCCATCAGGGGATCTCAATGTACGCGTTTTGTGGGTGCAACCCCTTCCTCGCAACTCAAGTAGGTGAGAGGAAGGGGTTGCACCCCCAAAACACGTCCATTGATCCCCCCATGATGGGAGATAGCACATGTTGACATTAGGTATGGGATCAGAAAGGAAATCCCCAGTTTGACTCCCAATTTGTGTGCATCATCTAAATTTGGCTTTTACAGAGGTGACATCACCCCATCTAAAGAAGGGAAGATCAAGACATTTTTGACACTATAATGTCTGATATTGCCTTCAGTTTTTCAATGTGGAACTTTGTAAGTTCCTGAGTTGTGTATGTTATGTTTGTAAACATGCCTGTTTATGTACTTTTCTAAAATTTTCAAGGTAAAACTTTAAAAAACAAGATGTGTTTTTTTGAACACAAAATGTTTTATATAAAAGTAAAAGGTTTTATACTCAACAATGTGTGGCTTCTTCTTTCAATGCTCAATACCACTTTTTGTGTTAAGATGGTGTTTACAGTGACAATAGGGATTAGTTAATAAAGTAAAAACCACTTGGCACTACAAGTGCACTAGCAGAACCTAGGAGACAGCTTAAAACAAACACAAGCAGTAAATCAAAATCAAGATTTTATCAGATCATTTTTTAACCACTTGCTTACTGGGCACTTAAACCCCCCTCCTATCCAGACCAATTTTCAGCTTTCAGCGCTGACGCACTTTGAATGACAATTGCGCGGTCATACAACACTGTACCCAAATGAAATTGTTATAATTTTTTCACCACAAATAGAGCTTTCTTTTGGTGGTATTTGATCACCTCTGCAGTTTTGACTTTTTGTTAAAAAAATGTAACATGGCCCATTGTAAAAATTTTAGGTGGGGGATGTTTTGGACAAGTAACCCTCTCCACTTCATTGAGAGCTGAATGCATAAATAATGTGCATTACTTTGACCAGCCCCTCCTTACTTACACTATTGGCAGCCCACTGGACAGGTAAGAAGTGTCGTAATACAAAAATATAAATACACACTGTCCAAATTGAAGCACATTTTTACATTCTGCAGTTACCTATCAAGATATTAGAAGAACAAAACTTTAAACAGTACCATTTGAAAGTATTCAGGCAGGCCCTTTCACTACATGCTTTGGTGAATTCATCCATAAATATGACCACAAAAGAGGTGGGTATAGTGTGTATGGGTTTGGCAAAGTCAGCAGATAGAGGATTGGTATCAGTTGACTTAGCGGTTGGGGGGAGGGAGGGTTACAAAGGATTTTGGGACCCCAAAAAAAAGCCTCTGGCACTCTGCCAGAATTTAAGGACACAAATAACATTTGTACACATTTTAGGGGGTGTTTAGGGTAAAGCACTACAATGGAGCTGACAAAATACATTGTTAAGTGACTAGGCTAGGTGTGTATGGGCCCAGGATAGCATGCTGGGGAGGTTAGTGAAGGCAAATATGCATGAAGGACAAAAAACGAGCATTAAAAAAATCCAGCATGCATGAGGATAAAGAGGACATTCACAGCATATTACAATCATGGCAATTATGGAATGATGAAAGAAATACAAAACATTAGCATACATTAAATACATAGAATGTGATGTTAAAGGAGAAAACTTACCCTAATATAGTCCTTCTGCAGGACCTGAATGATGGCAGAACAGGTCTCCAGGATAATAGACATGTGCACAGCCAAAAAATGTGTTCATTTTCATTTTCGTTTCATTAGTTTATTATTTTTTTTTCGTTTTTCGGGTCATTCGTTATGATCGCGATTCGTAAATTCGTTCATTCGTAAATTCGTAAAAGCGTTCATTCGTACATTCATACATTCGTAATTTCGAACATTCGTTCATTCGTACATTTTTACATTTGTACATTCGTAAATTCGTACATTCGTAAATTCGTAAAATCGTACATTTGTAAATTAGAAAATTCGGAAATTTGTAAATTCGAAGTTTGAAAATCCAAAAACCCGAAAATTCAAAAATCTGAAATAGTAACTATTGTAATTGTATTGTAATTTCCTTTCAAATTTGACTGTCAGTGAACGTAAGAAATACGAATTTATCCGAAGTTACCAATTAAGTTACCAATTATCCAAAACGAATGCTGCATCTAAACAAATGGAATGGAACAAATTAATAATAAATAATAATATTAAAATGTTGTTATTATTATTATTGTTATTTATTATTATTAATTCATTACGTTCCATTCCGTTTTTTCGGATCGGATAAATTTGTATGTGTTACGTTCACTAACAGCCAAATTTGAAAGGAAATTACAATACCTATAATTTAAAAGTTACTAGTAATTAGTAATAGTTAAATTATTAATAGTTAACTATTATTTCAGATTTCCGAATTTTCAAATTTACAAATTTACGAATTCACTAATTTACTAATGTACGAATGCCCGAATTTACGAATGTCCAATTTTATCGAATTTACGAATATTCCCGAATTAACGAATTTGTCGAAATTAGTTAAAAAACGAATTCGGAACGAAACGAATTGCACATGCCTAATAATGATCCCCAGAGCCTGGGGGAGATGCCCGTCGAGAACTTGAGGTCCTGCAGACTTCTCCCTGTCGCCAAGTACCGCAAGGTGGCGACTAGCCTCTGCTCCGGAGTGATGGCTTGCCGCATGCAGGTGTCCTGCTTCGTAATATAAGGGGTCAGCAAAGCCAACAGACAGTGAAAAACGTTGTCCGTCATTCGGAGATAATTCTGAGATAATTCCTGAAATCATCAGGGTTATTCTCCTGGATCTCCCGCAGCAAAGGCATATGAGAGAATTGATAGAATAGAATTGAGAGAAATATACTTCTATTAACACGAGATAAACACGAGATTAGCAGAAGGAGCCCAAAGGGTGGAGCACTGGCTATTGAACTTTGTTTTTCAAGTCCCGTCGTACGTGTTGTACGTCACCGCATTCTTGACAGTCGGAATTTGGTGTGACCATGTGTATGCAAGACAGAGTAAAGGGAAATAAAACGTGCTAAGTCAAAATATTGGCAAAAAATAAAACAAATAATAAAAATTATATAAATGTCCAATGAGCAGCAGCTTATTGTGAGATATGCACAAAGAAGAATATGGGGAATAGAAGCTGCGCTGCTTGAAGATAAAGTTCAAACAATTGCTTGTAGATACAGGTAAAAATGACAGTTCAATTCTGATTGAAAACAAACATCAAAGTGAGCTTGATCAAACAAAACATGCCACCACCTTAAGAAAAACCTGCTTAGCAGCTGGCAAGCAAAACCGGGCGGATGGCTTATACCCAGCCAGGGCCTTTGCTTGTGCAGAAGATCTTCTAGTAAGCCGGATTCTGAATGGCTGCATGGATATTCCAAAATGCTCCTGACACCATACGACTGGGATTTAGAGGCCCAATACCCCAGCCATGCATAAGGAAAAGAAACCATCCATAGCGTAATATTGCCTCAAACAATGTTTAATATAATAAAGTATTGCACTTACATATAAAAAAGTTAAAAATCACGCATAAACGGCATTGTATGCAAGACAAGCTTGGGCGGAATCCCGTCGGAAAAGCCATCATACCTTTCTCCGACCAAAATCCCGATCGTGTGTATGCGGCATTAGTCTGTAAATACAGCAAAATGAAAGAATTTTAGAATTAAATAAAAATAATAATTTCATTTAGTCCGGCATTAAATTCTTAAAGTGCCCCCCCCCCCCCAGGTCTAAATCTGGCATTCAGCATTTAAATAAAGAAAATATATAAAATGTTAAAAATTAAAGAGGTCTGTTTATATATAAAAAAAATGCTGTATTTGTTTGTCTAAGGAATTTGCATGTATCCGGCATTAAATTCTCAAAGTGCCCCGGGACCTCAAGATCTTAATCTGGCATTAAATTCAGGATTTAAATTAAAAATTAAAAAATGATACATTTTAAAAATTAAACAGGTCTATTTATATAAAAATATATATTTTTTATTTGTTTGTCCAATGATTCTGCATGTATCCGGCATTCAGTTCTTGAAGTGCCCCGAGCCCCCCCAAGATCTATCTCCGGGATTAAATTCTGCATTTAAATAAAAAACTGTAAAAATGATACATTTTAAAAATTAAAGAGGTCTATTTATAAAAAAAATATATATCTATATAGATATATAGATCTATATATATAGATCTATCTATATATATATATCTATCTATATCTATCTATATATATATATATATAGATATATAGATATATATATATATATATCTATCTATAGATATAGATAGATATATATATATATAGATCTATATATCTATATATATATATATATATATATTTTTTTTTTTTTTTTTTGTCTAACGGTTCTGCATATATCCTGCATCCAGTTCTTCAAGTGCCCCGGGCCCTCAAGGTCTTAATCTGGCATTAAATTCAGGATTTAAATTAAAAATTATACATTTAAAAATTAAAGAGGTCTATTTATAAAAAATATTTTTTTTTTTATTTGTTTGTCCAACAATTCTGCACGTATCCAGCATTCAGCTCTTGAAGTGCCCCGAGCCCCCCAAGGTCTATCTCCGGGATTAAATTCGGTATTTAAATAAAAAAATTAAAAAATTATACATTTTAAAAATGAAAGAGGTCTATTTATAAATATCTATCTATCTATCTATCTATAGATATATATATATATATATATATATATATATATATATATATATATATATATATATATATATATATATATATATATTTTTTTTTTTTTGTCCAATGGTTCTGCATGTATCCTGCATCCAGTTCTTCAAGTGCCCTGAGCCCCCCGAAGGTCTTACTCCGGCATTAAATTCGGCATTTAAATAAAAAATGTAAAAAAAAAAATTAAAGATGTCTATGTATAAGAAAATTTTTTTATTTGATTTGTTTGTCCAGCAAATCTGCTTGTACATTAGTTCTGTGCAAACTGAGCAAAAAACGAATGTTCTTTAGGTTGTTTTCTTTTCTGAGCAAATGTTGTTTTATTACAGGCTGTGGCAAAATACCCCATTATGACCACCGAGGCTGCATTCACAGCTGGCCGTTTCTGGAATGTGCGACAAAGTCACAGAAAAAGGAGCATTTTGCCGCACTTTTCAGAAAATGCACTGCAAACGCAAGTCACGCTTGCAGTGCCGTTAACTGGTAATGGCACTGCAAGCGCCAGTAGAAGATAAACATTTTGCCGCCTAGCAAACACGCTACAAACGTGCCAAAACGCATCACGAAAAAAACACGCCACGTTTTTGGAGCTTCTTTGGGGGATTTGAATGGGCTGCCCTATGCACAGCGAATGGAAATGCTCCAAAAACGCACAACAAGATACGCTCAGATATGAACGGGACCTTAATGTAGCTGAGGAGCACAAGAAATACATTCCCCTTTGTAACAAGGGATACAATGTAACGACTCCAGAGAATTCCATAGGGAAATTGGTGAATAAATATAGCCATTGGTTACAGTTATCTTCTAATCCCCCCAGCATATTTTAGAATTATTACAATGGGGTTGATGTGCTAAAACTGGAGAGTGCAAAACCTGGTGCAGCTGTGCCTGGGAGCCAATCAACTTCCAGGTTTTATTTTCAAAGCTTAACTCAGCAAGCTGAAGTTAGGGATGCTGATTGGCTACCACCGTGTACAGCTGCACCAGATTTTGAGATCTCCTATTTTAGTAACCACCCCTATTGTTACAAAGGCCTATGTATTTCTTCTGCTCCTCTGCTCCATCTAGTGGCCATAATGTGGAATTCTATTACTGTCCATTGTCAAAGAAGTTTTGTGAATATTTGAAAGAATATATGAACAATGTTCTATGCTACTAATGTATTATGTATAATTTGCTATTGTCACACAAGCGGGTGGGCTCACTGCTCCCCGAGCCCACCCTTCTTGAAGCCAATGAGAGCCTCGGGCTCTAGTCAAGTGCTTTAAAAACCCATAGAAATCCATGCGTCCCGCGCCCTGCATGGAGATTAGGGGGTCAGCACCCTGTATGAGGGGCCGCTACTTAAGGTATGGTATATACAGTACATAGTTACATTGATAAAAACCAGTTTAATGTAACAAGGTATAACATACTGATGCCTGGAATTCATAAAGGGGGGCACTCCGCTTTCTTTGAAGAGGTTCCCTCCCACTTCTTGATGAAGGGAATTCTCTTATATATGACACCGAGAGAATAAAAACCCGACAGCAGTTTAACCTTTTGCTACTTTATTCAAAGCTAAAAAAAAAGTTTTGGATTCAGAGATTTTCTTTAACATCTATTAGTTTCTTTTAAAAAGTAACAATGTATTAGAAAGTAGCAATGTATTAGAAAGTAACAATGTATTAGAAAGTAACAATGTATTAGAAAGTAGCGATGCATTTGAAAGTAATGTATGGAGTCCAGTGCTTTCTTATCAGGTATTTGCAGCCTATTTGCCGTATAGAAGAGCCCGGATGGAGGTGATTGCGGTTGAATCAATCTGATTGGTCGTTACTAGTTGGGACGTCACACATTGAACGCTCCTCCGGCCTCCTCGTGGTTCTGGGTCTTGTTTTGCACCTTGGAAGGGTTAACGGGTCTACCGTCAAGGCCCCACCGCCGCCGCCGCCTCGGCAGCATGGAAGTGCAGTTTTATGGAGCCGAGTTTGGATCCAAATCTTGAATATGTAAATAATGTCGGCTAGTAAATTGTCTTCTCTTCCTTTGCAGTAAAATTAAACCCTGCCAGCATTTCATCACAGGAAAGAAAATCATTTTAAATGGCATTTTTTTCTCGGTGTTTTACATATTCATGATCTGACTTCTCTCTTAACTGTTCGTCATTTAGAAATATGAAAGAGGATGAATTGGTTTGCATGGCCGCTGGGAAGGCCTGTAACATATCACAGTTAGGGGAGAAGGATCTGAGGAGGATGAGAACCCCGGGGGGGGGGGATGGGGGCCGGGGGGGGGGGTGTTTAGATCGGACACGGATATTTTGATCCAGATTTCCATTATAGCAGAACCATAGGGAATATATTGTAGATAGATTGGTGGTAATTAGTGTGAAGGAAGAAGGATGTGTAAAGATGAATGTCATAGAAAAAAAGATTCATGAGGATATTGGGGAAAGGAGGAATAAGAATCGGTATGGAGGAGCAGAGCTGTCTTTAATATTGATTGGGCAAACATTTTCTTGGACCCACCCAAATTCACTTATCAACTATTTGCAGGCAGCGTGGGCTCAAAGGGTAGCCGCTTTGGGCCCCACAACAATGACTGAGCCCAGGGCAGCTGCCCCTTTTGCCCTGCGTTTAAGATGGTCCTGTGGAGGGGGATCAGTGAGGGCGGAAGAATGAGGATTAGTGAGGAGGGGAAGAATGAGGATTAGTGAGGAGGGGAAGAATGAGGATTAGTGAGGAGGGGAAGAATGAGGATTAGTGAGGAGGGGAAGAATGAGGATCAGTAAGGGGGGAAGAATGAGGATTAGTGAGGAGGGGAAGAAGGAGGATTAGTGAGGAGCGGAAGAATGAGAATCAGTGAGGAGAGGAAGAATGAGGATTAGTGAGGAAAGGAAGAATGAGGATTAGCGAGGAGGGGAATAAATGGGGATTAGTGAGGAGTGTAGAATGAGGATTAGTTAAGAGGGGAAGAATGAGGAAAAGTGAGGGGGGGGAATGAGGACTGGCGAGGAGGGAAGAATAAGGATTAGTGAGGAGGATGAGAATGAGGAGAAGTGAGGAGTGGAAGAATGAGGATTAGTGAGGAGGTAAAGAATGAGGATTAGTGAGGATGAAATGTATGAGGATCGATCGATAAGTACAGGGAGGAATGAGCATTGGTACAGAAGGGTAAGAATGAGAATCCATTTGGGGGAAAAGTAAGAGGCTCAATAGGAAGGGGAAGAAAGAGCAGCAGTAATTGAGGGAAGAATGAGGATTAGTGAGGAGGGGAAGAATGAGGATTAGTGAGGAGGGGAAGAATGATGATTAGTGAGAGGGGGAAGAATGAAGTGAGGAGGGGAAGAATGAGGATTAGTGAGGAGGGGAAGAATGAGGATTAGTCATGAGGGGAAGAATGAGGATTAGTCAGGAGGGGAGGAATGAGGATTAGTGAGGAGGGGAAGAATGAGGATTAGTCAGGAGGGGAGGAATGAGGATTAGTGAGGAAGGGGGGAAGAATGGGGATTAGTGAGGAGGGGAAGAATGATGATTAGTGAGAGGGGGAAGAATGAGGATTAGTGAGGAGGGGAAGAATGAGGATTAGTGAGGAGGGGAAGAATGAGGATTAGTCAGGAGGGGAGGAATGAGTATTAGTGAGGAAGGGGGGGAGAATGGGGATTAGTGAGGAGGGGAAGAATGAGAATTAGTGAGGAGGGGGGAGAATGGGGATTAGTGAGGAGGGAAAGAATGAGGATTAGTGAGGAGGGAAAGAATGAGGATTAGTGAGGAGGGTAAAAATGAGGATCAGTTGGGAGGGGAAGAATGAGGATTGCTTGCCAGAGAAAAAAAAGAGAAAGATTGTGGAAAGGGGATGAATGAGGATCATGGGAAGATGAAGAAAGAGGATTGGTTTGGAGGTGAAGAATAAGGATCAGTTTGGAAAGGGGAGAATTAAGATCATGGATGATGGGGGGGGGGGTTCAAATAGATTTGTGAAGATGAAGATCAAGGATTGTTGGGAGGAGAACAATGAAGATCAAAGTGGAGAGGAAGAATGAAAATTGATGGGGAGGGGTAGAATGAGGGTAAATAGTGAAGGGGAGAAGAATTAGGGTCATGAAGAAGGGAGTAATGAGGATTGGTAGCCAGAGGAAAATAAGGATCCATAAGGAGGGAAAGAATGAAGATCAGCGGGGAAGAAAAAAGATGAGTATCACTGGGGAGGGGAAGACTAAGGAATGAGAATTGGTAGGGAAAGGAAAAATGGGGATTGGTGCGGAGGGGGAAAAATGAAGATCAGCAGGAATATGAATAATAAGGATAATGAGGAGGGGAAGAAAGAGAATTGGTGGGGGGAGGGGGGGGGGGGGTAAGAACCTGTAAGGAGGTGAAGAATGAAGATCGGTGGGAAAAGGAATAATGAGGAAAGGTGTGGAGGAGAACAAGAATAAAGATTGGTGGGAAGGGGCAAAATTGGGACTGTGGGGGAAGGAAGCTGGCCATACATGGAGATAATTTCATCTGGTTCTTAATGAACGGGCCAAAATGTGCTCAGTGTGTGGCCCTGTTGGCTCCCCCCTTCCTGACATCCCTCTATCAAAGGAGCCAGGAGGAAAATTCTCAGCCAAACTGCGTCTACATCTAAATAGATGCAGGTAATGTTTGGGTAATTTGACAGTTGGCAGGGCCAACTGTCTCCATCCTGTGAAGAGGAGTAGAGGAATCTGTTAGATTGAACAGAATGGTGAAAACAATCTATGCTGTATGTGTATGTCCCTTGTAAGTATAGAAAGGAGGGTTAAGGATCAGTATACAAGACTCTGATTTATTGATGAAATTTAATGTAGAGATTTAACTGACATACATTATAATGAATAAATTAAAATCACACACAATAAAGGTCCTCCCATGTCCCATCTATAACATATAGGAAAGGTCCTCCTATCTATAACATATAATGAAGGCCCACCTTTCATAGGCGTGTGCTAATCACTCTGTGTGATCCCCCTACTGCACTGGCTTCCCCCTGTGTTGCGCCCCATATCATTTACTAGCCCCTTCCTTTTGTAAATGAACACATTGAACACACTCACTCACTGTGTTCATTCACAAACTGAAGCATAGTAAATGCAGGTTACTGTTCTTCAGTGTATTTGAGCTTTGGGGTGCACACCCTAATGCAATAGGCTGCGCACACCTATGCCTCCTATCTATAACATACAATGAAGGTCCTCCTATCTATAACATACAGTGCCTTGAAAAAGTATTCATACCCCTTGAAAGTTTCCACCTTGTGTCATGTTATAGCCAAAAATGTAATTTTTTTTCTGGATTTTATGTGATAGACCAACACAAAAGGGCACATAATTGTGAAAAGGAAGGAAAATGATAAATAGTTTTTCATTTTTTTTTACAAATAAATATGTGGAAAGTGTGGGGGGGGGGTGGGGCATTTGTATTCAGCCCCCTTTACTCTGATACCCCTAACTAAAATCTAGTGGGACCAACTGCCCTCAGAAGTCACCTAATTAGTAAATAGAGTCCACCTGTGTGTCATTTAATCCCAGAATAAATACAGCTGTTCTGTGAAGCCCTCAGAAGTTTATTAGAGAACCTTAGTGAACAAACAGCATCATGAAGGCCAAGGAACACACCAGACAGGTCAGGGATAAAGTTGTGGAGAAGTATAAAGCAGGGTTAGGTTATATAGAAATCTCCCAAGCTTTGAACATCTCACGGAGCTCTGTTCAATCCATCATCGGAAAATGGAAAGACTAGACCCCTACCAAGACATGGCCGTCCACCTAAACTGACCGGCCGGGCAAGGAGAACATTCATCAGAAAAGCAGACAAGAGGTCCATAGTAACTCTGGAGGAGCTGCAGAGATCCACAGCTCAGGTGGGAGAATCTGTCCACAGGACAACTATTAGTCGTGTTCTCCACAAATCTGCCCTTTATGGAAGAGTGACAAGAAGAAAGACATTGGTGAAAGAAAGTCATAAGAAGCCCTGTTTGTAGTTTGTGAGAAGCCAAACAAGAAGCAAACTAGCAAACAAGAAGGTGATCTGGTCAGATGAGACAAAAAATTTTACTTTTTGACCTAAAAGCAATTGTATGGCGGAAAACTAATACTGCACATCACCCTGAACACACCATCCCCACCGTGAAACATGGTGGTGGCAGCATCATGTGGTGGGGATGGTTTTCTTCAGCAGGGACAGGGAAGCTGGTCAGAGTTGATGGGAAGATGGATGGAGCCAAATTCTGGGCAACCTTAGAAGAAAACCTGTTAAGAGTCTGCAAAAGACTTGAGACTGGGGCGGAGGTTCACCTTCCAGCAGGACAACGACCCGAAACATACAACCAGAGCTACAATGGAAAGGTCCTCCTAACTATAACATATGATGAAGGACTGTCCATCTATAACATATAATGAAGGTCCTCCTAACTATAACATAGAATGAAGGCCTTCCTATCTATAATATATGATGAATATCCTCTCATCTATAACATATAGTGTAGGCCCTCCAATCTATAACATATAATTAAAGGTCCTCCTATCTACAACATATAATGAAGATCCTCCTGTCTATAACATACGACGGTCCTCCTAACTATAACAAATGATGAAGGTCCTCCCATCTATAACATATAATTAAGGACCTCCTATATATAACATAGAATGATGGACCTCCTATCTATAACATATTATGAAGGTCATCTTGTCTACAACACATAATGAAGGTCCTCCTATCTACAACATATTATGAAGGTCCTCTTGTCTACAACATATAATGAAGGTCCTCTTGTCTACAACATATAATGAAGGTCCTCTTGTCTACAACATATAATGAAGGTCCTCCTGTCTACAACATATTATGAAGCTCCTATTGTCTACAACATATAATGAAGGTCCTCCTATCTACAACATATTATGAAGTTCCTCTTGTCTACAACATATAATGAAGGTCCTCCTATCTACAACATATTATGAAGTTCCTCTTGTCTACAACATATAATGAAGGTCCTCCTTTCTACAACATATTATGAAGGTCCTCTTGTCTACAACACATAATGAAGGTCCTCCTTTTTACAACACATAATGAAGGTCCTCTTGTCTACAACATATAATGAAGGTCCTCCTATCTACAACATATTACAAAGGTCCTCTTGTCTACAACATATAATGAAGGTCCTCCTATCTACAACACATAATGAAGGTCCTCTTGTCTACAACATATAATGAAGATCCTCCTGTCTACAACATATTATGAAGGTCCTCTTGTCTACAACATATAATGAAGGTCCTCCTATCTACAACATATTATGAAGGTCTTCTTGTCTACAACATATAATGAAGGTCCTCCTATCTACAACACATAATGAAGGTCCTCTTGTCTACAACATATAATGAAGGTCCTCCTATCTACAACATATTATGAAGGTCCTCTTGTCTACAACATATAATGAAGGTCCTCCTATCTACAACATATAATGAAGGTCCTCTTGTCTACAACATATTATGAAGGTCCTCTTGTCTACAACATATAATGAAGGGCCTCCTATCTACAACACATAATGACGGTCCTCTTGTCTACAACATATTTTGAAGGTCCTCCTATCTACAACACATAATGAAGGTCCTCTTGTCTACAACATATAACGAAGGTCCTCCAATCTACAACACATAATGAAGGTCCTCCTATCTACAACACATAATGAAGGTCCTCTTGTCTACAACATATTATGAAGGTCCTCTTGTCTACAACATATAATGAAGGTCCTCTTGTCTACAACATATTATGAAGGTCCTCCTATCTACAACACATAATGAAGGTCCACTTGTCTACAACATATAATGAAGGTCCTCTTGTCTACAACATATAATGAAGGTCCTCCTATCTACAACATATTATGAAGGTCCTCTTGTCTACAACATATAATGAAGGTCCTCCTATCTACAACATATTATGAAGGTCCTCTTGTCTACAACATATAATGAAGGTCCTCTTGTCTACAACATATTATGAAGGTCCTCTTGTCTACAACATATAATGAAGGTCCTCCTATCTACAACATATTATGAAGGTCCTCTTGTCTACAACATATAATGAAGGTCCTCCTGTTTAGAACGTTCGATGAGGGTCCTCTTATCTATACTATTGATGCTCTTTAAACACTTTTTTAAACTAAGACATCACAGCAGATGAATGGCGACGTTCATATTTCCTCTGACCCTTTCTCTTTAATTAAATCCAACGCAAATGCATCCACTCCGGCTTGAAAGGCGATGTGATTACCATACTGCGCTCTCCTCTGCAGGATGGAATATTTTATACCAGGAAAATCAATAAATCATTTTTCCCTGGCAATAAATTGCACTTAACGCACTCTCAGCCCCGCGTACAGTGCGGCTCCTTCCCGCCGTGTCAGCGCAGGCCGCTCCAACATCATCAATTGTAACAAGTGCGGTTATTTCCAGAATATGGAACTTTTGTCGCTTTGTGTCATTATGTGACCTTTCTGCTCTATAGAAACATTTTTCTAAAAAGCATTTGATTCACTTTTATCGCTGATCAGGTGTCTCCGGGGTCCCGGCACTTGAGTGCCATTTAAAGATAAGTGTGTATTTACAACCAGCTGCCATGTGGCGCTCTAAGCGACCACACTTCAACCCGTTCTCCACATTGCCCCCCTGCAAACATTAGGGACACAGGGAGGCGGAGTCTGTAACTTGCTTGCTCGTAGTAGAGCATATCAGAGGCCCCGCCTCTCAGGATCCCAAACAAATGCCGGGTGTATGGGGTGTGCCAGGAAAAAATGAAGCAGCTGAATCATCCCATAGGTGTTCTATCGGGTTGAGGTCAGGACTCTGTGCAGGCCAATCAAGTTCCTTCACCCCAAACTCGCTCATCCATGTCTTTATGGACCTTGCTTTGTGCACTGGTGGGCAGTCATGTTGGAACAGGAAGGGGCCGTCCCCAAACTGTTCCCACAAAGTTGGGAGCATGAAATTGTACAAAATGTCTTGGTATGCTGACGCCTTAAGAGTTCCCTTCACTGGAACTAAGGGGCCAAGCCCAACCCCTGAACAACAACCCCCCACCATAATCCCCCCCTCCATCAAATGATTGGGAGCAGTGCACAAAGCAAGGTCCATAAAGAAGTGGATGAGCGAGTTTGGGGTGGAGGAACTTGACTGGCCTGCACAGAGTCCTGACCTCAACCTAATAGAACACCTTTGGGATGAATTAGAGCGGAGACTGCAAGCCAGGCCTTCTCGTCCAACATCAGTGCCTGACCTCACAAATGCGCTTCTGGAAGAATGGTCAAACATCCCCATAGACACACTCCTAAACCTTGTGGACGGCCTTCCCAGAAGAGTTGAAGCTGTTATAGCTGTAAAGGGCGGAGCCAACTCAATATTGAACCCTCCGGACTAATGCCCCGTACACAACCACAAAAATTGTATGAGAGATCGCCCGACGTTTTTTCGCTTACTAGTCGCAAGTAGTGATTGAATAGGTTACTAAAGTCACGAAAATTCTCGTACGACAGAATAAAAGATGGGAAGTGATGTCATGTGTTGTAATGTATTTGTATTGTATTTTCAGATGACAACTTCACTGACTAAACGAAAACGAAAATCTGGCATCGTACAAAGAAAATTTTCGTGCTTGTCCGATCGAATAATGTCAGATGAACTGTCGTGATCGGCTCTCGAAAAGCTTTGTACTAACGATTCGATCATCATACGATCGCGTCGAAAGCGGTATTTTTTGTCCGATTTTCGGATCGTGTGTCCCGGGCCAGGTCTTGTCACATGCTTTGTCAGCGGCCTGGTTTGGACTCCCCCCCTAAATGCGTTGGATACTCTTTGGATTGTCCCCCAGACTCTTTTTGGAATGAAGTCTTATCTGGACCTTTTTACCAGTGGTGGGGTACTTCAAATCTTATTTTTATTACTGGTTTTCAAAAGCGAGTGCGCATGAAAAGTTGAGCGCTTCCGGGAACATTGTCTTTGATTGGACCTCTTTATTGAGCTGTCTGAAGGGGAAGCGGGACAGAAGAGGAGGAGTCACTGCTCTTTAGGGGGAGGAGTCACTGCACTTGGGGAGCTGTTGCTTTTCAGGGGGGTGGTAAGTCACTGCTCCAGAGTGGGAGAAAGGGGTAAGAGATGCTGGTCTTGAGGGGGAGGAGACACTTCTATTGAGGAGGAGGAGTTACTGCTGATGAGGGGGAGGAGTCATTGCTAATGAGGGGGAGGGGTTGAAAAGTAACTGCTCCAGAGTGGTAGAAAGAGGGTAGGAGATTCTGCTCCTGAGGGGGAGGAGACACTGCTATTGGGGGGAGGAGTCACTGATGATGAGGGGGAGGGGTTGAAAAGTAACTGCTCCAGAGTGGTAGAAAGAGGGTAGGAGATGTTGCTCCTGAGGGGGAGGAGACACTGCTATTGGGGGAGGAGTCAATGATGATTAGGGGGAGGGGTTAAAAAGTCATTGCTCTAAAGAGAAAGGGGAAGGAGTCGCTGCTCTTAAAGGGGGAGGAGACACTTAAGAAGGAGGAGTCACTGCTAATGAGGGGGAGGTGTTGAAAAGTAACTGTTCCAGAGTGGGTGAAAGGGGTAGGGGATGCTGCTCTTGAGGGGGAGGAGACACTGCTGCTTGGGGGAGGAGTCACTGCTGATGAGGGGGAGGGATGACAAGTCACTGCTCTGGAAGAAGAGAAAGGGGAAGGAGTCATAGCTCTTGAGGTGGAGGAGTCACTGCTATTAAGGGGGAGGAGTCACTGCACTTGAGGGGGAGGAGTCACTGCACTTGAGGGGGAGGAGTCACCAATCACTGCTCTGAAGGGGGAGAAAGGGGAAGGAGTCACTGGTCTTGAGGGGGTGGAGTCACTGCTACTGAGGTTTGGAGGGGGGTGAGTCCTTACTCTTTAGGGGGAGGAGTTACTGCCCTTGATGGGGGGAGTCACTGCTGGTTAAGGGAAGGGGGTGGTAAGTAACTGCTCCAGAGTGTGGGAAAGGGGTAGGAGATTCTGCTCTTAGAGGGGGAGGAGACACTACTCTTTGAGGGAGGAGTCACTGCTGGTGAGGGGGAGGGGGTTGAAAAGTCACTGCTCTAGGGAGAAAGGGGAAGGAGTCGCTGGTCTTGAGGGGGATGAGACACCGCTATTGAGGGGGAGGAGTCACTGCTAATGAGGGGAGGGATGACAAGTCACTGCTCTGGAAGGGGAGAAAGGGAAAGGAGTCACTGGTATTGAGGGGGGAGGAGTCTTTCTCTTGAAGGGGGAGGAGTCTTTGCTCTTGAAGGTGGAGTCACTGCTGATGAGAGGCAGGGGTTGAAAAGTCACTGCTCTAGAGGGAGAGACAGAGGAGAGTTTTGCTTGTCTTAAGGGGAGGAGTCACTGCTATTAAGAGGGAGGAGTCACTGCACTTGAGGGGGAGGAGTCACTGCTGATGAGGGGGAAGAGTGACAAGTCACTGCTCTGGAGGGGGAGAAAGGAGAAGGAGCCACTGGTCTTGAGGGGGTGGAGTCACTGCTATTGATGTTTGGAGGGGCTTGATGAGTCGCTGCTTTTAAGGGGGAGGAGTTACTGCCCTTGAGGGGGGAGTCACTGCTGTTTAAGGGGAGGGGCTGGTAAGTCACTGCTCTGGAGGAGGAGAAAGAAGAAGGAGTCACTGCTATTGAGGTTGTGATGAATCACCTTAAGGGGGAGGAGTTACTGCTTTTGAGGAGGAGAGAGCTGGAGGAGTCACTGTTCTGATTCTTTTGTGTAAATTTAATGTTGAGCTATTGAACCCTGTGAACAGTGCACTTTTTTAAGTAGGAGAAATTAGAAGTGCCTGGAGAACAGGTGAAAAGCAGACAAGAGCTCCTCACGGTGGCTGGTAGCGAAACTACAAATAATATTTTGTTTTTTAGTCTCAACCATATACAGTGTATAAAACCGCAGCACATTCATTTGAATTCAG
The DNA here is from genome assembly GCF_042186555.1 of Aquarana catesbeiana. NCBI lineage: Eukaryota > Metazoa > Chordata > Amphibia > Anura > Ranidae > Aquarana > Aquarana catesbeiana. The sequence goes on from NC_133329.1 coordinate 410,299,827, forward strand.
AAAAGATTCATTTGTTCAGCCGCGTTGCCATCATCCATGTTCTGTTCACAAATGGCAAGCTGCTCGTGACGCCGGTCTTTCACCCGACATCTGGGGGTCCTTCCAGAGTCAAACAAGGTCATCACCCAGAATCCTCGGCGTCGCCCCATGCACGTGCGCAGCGTCCAACCTTTAAATCTTGTTTACTCGCTGCAAGTGACGTTTCTATTTGAAGCTCCTCAGGAAAAGGTTTGTTTTGCTCTGGAGAGCAGTCAGAGAACAGGCTGATAAGAGATAACCGGATGAAGGTTATCTACATAGAACATGGAAGGATGCTGCATTTTCTCCCATAATAATAATCGCATGCGGCGTGGCGGCAGATAATAAATAAGAACAAGACGACCGCAGTAAAGGGCAACAAAGAGATACATAAGTCCAAGAACATTGGTGTGTATGAGGAGAGGACAGTCTAGTACAGCGCCACCCTAGGGTGAGAAGTGATATGGACATTATCACCTTATCTGAATGAAACCGACATCAACTTCCGCTGATTATAGGCCGGCGCCCCCTGATAATCACAGTGCTGGGATCTGCCACTGTCTGTCATGCAACTCACCCCAAGGACTGCAATGGCGCATGCGCTTTACAAACCTGCATGACTAAATTCCCAACATGTTGCAATTTCAAGAAATATTCAACATCTTTATTTTTTTTTTAAATGACAACTCCCCCCCCCCCCCCCAGGGTGACACCATGTTATACTGCACCGGCTCTCCCCCCTTAGACCATATCCTAGGCTTGCACATCCACTTCAGCTGTCAGTGGTATATGTAAAGGCCTGCATATCAACTGAAGTGCTGATAAGAACTCCATACTGTTAATACAAAGGGATCAAAACTTGTTCTGAGAGTGTGACAGGAGGGGGGCAGTGTGAAAGGAGGGGGGCAGTGTGGGGGGCAGTGTGGGGGGCAGTGTGAAAGGAGGGGGGCAGTGGGACACATGGGGGGCAATGGGACAGGTGGGTTGAATTGTGACAAGAGGGAGGCAGTATGATAGGAGGGAGCTAGCATCACAGGAGGGGGGCAGTGGGACAGGAGGGGGGCAGAGTCACAGGAGGGGGACAGCAGGACAAGAGTGTGGCAGAATCACAGGAGGGGCGGAAGCAGGGCAAGAGGGGGGCAGCATCACAGGAGGAGAGGCAGTGTCACAGGAGGGGGGGGCAGCATCACAGGAGGGGAGGCAGCGTCACAAGATGGGGGGGCAGCATCACAGGAAGGGGGGCAGCGTCACAGAAGAAGGGCAGCGTCACAGGAGAGGGACAATGAGACAGGAGGGGGGCAGCATGACAAGAGGGGACAGCATCACAAAATGCGGCAGCAGGGCAAGAGGGGGGCAGCATCACAGGAGGGGGTGCAGCGTCACAGGAGAGCTCCTTCACCCTGACCTCCAACTCTTCCTTCTCCTCCATGAACTTTCCCGACAAACTGGGTGTACGCCACCATTCCTCATTGGAGACTGCATGACAGCGGGCCCCGACTGCTCCCAGTACACCTGCATGATACATCCGCCCACCTGAAGACTGCCCACCTGCCTACTTCTCACTCATCACTCTACCGGCAGTGTCCCAGTAAAATCGAGAAAGTTGGCAACTACTGTATGTTGTGGTGTCACCCCTCTGGCACACCCCCCCACACCCCCATAGCGACACCACTGATAATAATGTATTATGACTAAGGCCTATGTAAGAGGCTGAAACGCGTCAGGTTTTAGGAATTGATTCCTTTTTATGGTTTGATGGAGTAAATAAAGATATCTATTTTTAATGCCGGTGTCAGAATTTTACTCTTGGATGTTCAGTACAATGTGAGTCCAGGCACACATGTCTTCATCTCATCCTGTCTATCCTTATGGGATTTGGGAGTTGTAGCACTTCCTTTGTTGGTCTGGACTGATATAAATGCGGACCTGTGGTTGTAAACCCTCCTTATACCCAGTGAGGTGACTGGCCTCAGGGGATACACAGAGATGTGACAAATCCTCATACGAAAGTTGTACCTGTTTATCTGCAGTATTCTCTTCTCTACATCTGTTCAAAGTGCTGAATTTATACAGCTTGTCTGAGACTTCAGAAAAAAAAGGGACGGAGAGCTGAAATTACACACTGCAGAGCTCAGCGAGAAGAGCTCTGAGAGCTGATTGGAGGAAAGAGCCCCCCTCCCCTTCATACAGCACACAGGAACAGAGCTGAGGCTGACAATCACAGGCTGTGTGCTGAAGCTCCTTCCCCTGTCACCTTTTATCTCTTGGTATCAGGAAAACTTGTCATAAGTGACTCATGCAGATAGCAGAGGAAGGAGGCGGCGGACAGAAATGACACTTAGTGCTGTGGACTGAGACAAGTACACACTATAGAGGGATATGCTTTGTTCATATTTCATGTCTGAGGTTTACAGCCACTTTAATGATCCCTGAGGCTAAGTTTACACCCAGCATTTCGTAGACGCACATTTTTTGCACCCATTTTCATACATTTTTCGCACTACACGCATAGGGCAGCCTATTCATTTCAGTGGGCTGCCCTACATGCAAAAAATCCACCAAGGTAGCTCACGTACCTTTATGGGCTTTAACCCTCATGCGTTTTATAACTGCGTGTTTTGATGTATGCAAAAACGTGCGTCTGTTTGCTGCATTTGGGGTGCCATTAACAATGAATTTGCACCACAAGCTCGACATTATTATTATTATATATTATAATATATTATATATATTATATTATTATATATTATATTATTATTATATTATTATTATACAGGATTTATACAGAGCCAACAGTTTGCGCAGCTCTTTACAACATAAAAGGGAGACAGTACAGTCACAATACAATAAAATACACTCTAATAATGTGTGCGCAGAAAAATGTGCACTTTTTTGTGCGCGCTTGTAGCACCCCGGTCTTGGATGCTGTCAAATCTAGTTTGCTAGGTGGTAACTAACCTGGTCAATTGTTAGGGGATCTTCTGATTCTTTACCTAACGCTGAGTTTGATGCACCTCTCCCCTCTACCACTGGGTGGCACTGTCATGGCATTGGCATATGAACTTGGAGTATGAGTGGATAGGTTGCTCCAGCCAATTGGCAGGAGTTTTCTTTGGCCCCATATCCTGCTGGTCGAGCCTATTTATTTGGGAGGAGTCAGGTGATCAGGGCTCGGTGCCACCTGGACGGCTGTCTGGGTGGACGTGTGTTAAAAGCTCCCAGGTTGCTAGGCCAGAAACCTTGAGGCCTATCCGGGAGTTCCCTGGTTGGCTAGGCAGTCTGAGGCCTACCCAAGATAAGAAGGAGCAGCGTAGGGTTGGGGCTTCATGTCGGGAGCCTAACCAAGTTGCGCGGGTTCTAGCGGCCGGAGCACCCCTCTTTGTCAGAGGTGAAGGGACAGAGTTGCTAACGGAGGACAACCATTCCTGACGCCAGAGGCAAAGGTTGAACCAAGGTCAGAGGTGAAGGGGAAACTGTCGCCATCAAAGGACAACCCTCCTGTTATCAGAGGCCAAAGTTCAGAGTCTGAGAGAGAGTACCAGAGCAGCCTTATTCACTAACCGGAGACGGTGAAGAAGTTGGGAAGTCTCAGTGGAAGTCAAGCCAGGGTCCCGGTGGGATAGCGGGGGTGACGATTGCAAGAGAGTTCAGTCGTTGGGCTGAAGAGCCGAGTAAGGAACCCAGCAGGTCAGCGTGGGTGACCCTCGGAAGCTACAGCAGGAGGCTGTGAAATGGAGGCCAGGTCCTACACAACGGGGATACCAAGTTAGGTATGTGTACAGATCTGGGTGGAAGTCAACCAACAAGTTCAGTTGGAAACAGCTCGTTCAGGCACAGTTCAGCTTTAAGGCGCCCGGAGCTGTACAATCTATATACTGTTCTATTTTTGTGAGTCTCGGAGTCTGCTAAGTACTTTTGCACCTGCTCAAAGGGTGTCCCGGCCCCAACCCTCTCTCCCCAGTTCTTTAAGAGAAAATACATTTCTTTTGTTCTGCATCATCAAAGTGTCTGGCGCCCCAACTTAATCTACACTACTCTGCACCCACTATGCCTAGTGACCCACACTGTGAGAATGGATGACCCTGAGGTTCCCCATCAGCTCTTCAGAGGTCGGGGGCCATGGCTGCACGTTCATGAAACGCTCCGATGTGAACGCGGCCTACATGATGCGTGTGTGTGTGCGGCAGAATTTGCGGAAAAACAGATCTGACAATCCAAAGACCAGAAAACGGCTTTGTAAAAATAGAAATGCGCGGCCGGCTTCAAGGGGCGACGAATCTGCTTACAAAGTTTTATAGTCTCCCATTTGGCCAGAAAGCTGTTAATTGCTCGGCATAATCAGCCGCTATGTTAATGTGCGCGGCCCGCAGGTTGTGTGACATCATCGCTCTGGATCAATCACAGACGCTTTTAGGTTTTAGGAGGCCCAAGGGAAGATTCCCCCCCCTCCCCCCCCCCCCCATCTCACTGTGTATTAATACTCCGGCAATGTCAGGCCTGGCAGAGAGGACGTGTACTGACCTGATAATCCATTGTTTATTCCAATCACCCCCCCCCACCCCCACCCCAACCGCTTCAGGGTGGAGAGATGGAGGCCCATTAACCAATTCATTCCTGTGAGCTGAAATCTGACATTTGGGGTGAGGAGCGAGGGGGGGGGGGGAGGGGGACAAAGGAAAAGGTTAAAGACAGCGTTCGGTAATGTATGGAAATGTATTTTGCATGGGAAGCAGAGAAGGAGGTTTTCATGTCGTCTATATTTATGGTGATAAATAATTTTTTTATGACACACATGGACGGAAGCTTTCTTCCTTTTTGTAATGCCGCGTACACACGAGCGGACTTTACGGCAGACTTCGTAAAGTCAGTCGAAAAGTCCACCGGGCAAAGTCTGCCGTAAAGTCCGCTCGTGTATACGCGGCATAATTCTACCTGTGAATGAATAATGATGAATGAAAATTCTTCTGATGATTTTTATGTTCGTAAAGACATAGATGAGCAAGTTTGGGGTGGAGGAACTTGACTTGCCTGCACAGAGTCCTGACCTCAACCCGATAGAACACCTTTGGGATGAATTAGAGCGGAGACTGCAAGCCAGGCCTTCTTGTCCAACATCAGTGCCTGACCTCACAAATGCACTTCTGGAAGAATGGTCAAACATTCCCATAGACACCCTCCTAAACCTTGTGGACGGCCTTCCCAGAAGAGATGAAGCTGTTATAGCTGCAAAGGGCGGAGCCAACTCAATATTGAACCCTACGGACTAATGCCCCGTACACACGGTCGGACTTTGTTCGGACATTCCGACAACAAAATCCTAGGATTTTTTCCGACGGATGTTGGCTCAAACTTGTCTTGCATACACACGGTCACACAAAGTTGTCGGAAAATCCGATCGTTCTAAACGCGGTGACGTAAAACATGTACGTCGGGACTATAAACGGGGCAGTGGCCAATAGCTTTCATCTCTTTATTTATTCTGAGCATGCGTGGCACTTTATCCGTCAGATTTGTGTACACACGGTCGGAATTTCCGACAACAAGGTCCTATCACACATTTTCCGTCAGAAAATCCGACCGTGTGTACGGGGCATAAGACTGGGATGTCAGTAAAGTCCATGTGTGTGTAAAGGCAGGCGTCCCAATACTTTTGGTGATAGAGTGTATGTACATTAGGGTGCATTTACGTGCTGCGTTGGGGTTCCATTTACAATGAAAGTCATAGCAATGCAGTGCTGAATGCGCTTCTCACTTTACTGCAATGCCGACTTTGGTGGTTTTTAATAGCAGATTCCAAGTCAGCCAGAAAAATGATACATTGTATATGATCTTGTTAAACAAAATGTTCATTTTTGATATACATGACTCCTATGTACACAATGACACAGGTGATACGGCACACGTATGTAGTCAGCTGTGCGTTCCTATTTAACACACCTGATGCTGACTGAAGTGACATTTTGGAGCTGTCCCCCCCCCCCCCCCTCCAGGGGACACGGAAATGCTGTTAAGCTGACTGATTGGTTGGATCTCACCTTTCGGCACCAGGAAAACTCTTAATGCTGATGGAGGCAGCTGGTTCATAAACATTGATCAGACAGGAGATAGAGAGATACAAAGTAACATTGTTTATAAACATTGATCAGACAGGAGATAGAGAGATACAAAGTAACATTGTTTATAAACATTGATCAGACTGGAGATAGAGAGATACAAAGTAACATTATTTATAAACATTGATCAGACAGGAGATAGAGAGATACAAAGTAACATTGTTTATAAACATTGATCAGACGGGAGATAGAGAGATACAAAGTAACATTGTTTATAGACATTGATCAGACTGGAGATAGAGAGATACAAAGTAACATTATTTATAAACATTGATCAGACAGGAGATAGAGAGATACAAAGTAACACTGTTTATAAACATTGATCAGACGGGAGATAGAGAGATACAAAGTAACATTGTTTATAAACATTGATCAGACAGGAGATAGAGAGATACAAAGTAACATTGTTTATAAACATTGATCAGACGGGAGATAGAGAGATACAAAGTAACATTGTTTATAAACATTGATCAGACAGGAGATAGAGAGATACAAAGTAACATTGTTTATAAACATTGATCAGACAGGAGATAGAGAGATACAAAGTAACTTTATTTATAAACATTGATCAGACAGGAGATAGAGAGATACAAAGTAACATTGTTTATAAACATTGATCAGACGGGAGATAGAGAGATACAAAGTAACATTGTTTATAAACATTGATCAGACTGGAGATAGAGAGATACAAAGTAACATTGTTTATAAACATTGATCAGACAGGAGATAGAGAGATACAAAGTAACATTGTTTATAAACATTGATCAGACAGGAGATAGAGAGATACAAAGTAACTTTATTTATAAACATTGATCAGACAGGAGATAGAGAGATACAAAGTAACATTGTTTATAAACATTGATCAGACGGGAGATAGAGAGATACAAAGTAACATTGTTTATAAACATTAATCAGATGGAAGATAGAGAGATACAAAGTAACATTGTTTATAAACATTGATCAGACAGGAGATAGAGAGATACAAAGTAACATTGTTTATAAACATTGATCAGACAGGAGATAGAGAGATACAAAGTAACTTTATTTATAAACATTGATCAGACAGGAGATAGAGAGATACAAAGTAACATTGTTTATAAACATTGATCAGACTGGAGATAGAGAGATACAAAGTAACATTGTTTATAAACATTGATCAGACAGGAGATAGAGAGATACAAAGTAACATTGTTTATAAACATTGATCAGACAGGAGATAGAGAGATACAAAGTAACTTTATTTATAAACATTGATCAGACAGGAGATAGAGAGATACAAAGTAACATTGTTTATAAACATTGATCAGACGGGAGATAGAGAGATACAAAGTAACATTGTTTATAAACATTAATCAGATGGAAGATAGAGAGATACAAAGTAACATTGTTTATAAACATTGATCAGACAGGAGATGGTATACATACTGGTAATTTTTATTTATTTATTTGATTCTAGTAATGGCAGCAATCAGTGACTTATAGATAGCGGGGCTGCGATATTGCGGTGGAAAATCGGACACTAACGGACATTTTGACACTGTAGGAACCGGTGACACTAATACAGTGATCAGTGCTAAAAATATGCACTGTCACTGTACTATAGGCACTGGCTGGGAAGGGGTTAAACATCTAGGGCAATCAAAGGGTTAAATGTGTGCCTATCCAGTGTTTTTGTGCACTGTGGGAGGCGCTTTTACTAAGAGATGTTCTGGATTTTATTCCCTGCTTTGCACATTCCCATTGAGAGGACGGAGCTCCTGTCATCCTCTGCTAGCAGTCATCCATTGGCCGGCATCCGCTGATCGGCTGGTGCTGTGACTAATCGCAGCCGGCGCGCCAGCCGCACACACGCACGCCCTCTACCCGGAAGTGTGGATCACATACTAGATACATAATCATGCACATGGCACTTGCGTTACCATTCAATGTTAATGGCCTCCCAAGCATGGGTATCAGGCCCATGTTTGCCATGCGGTTCGTTGCACGACAAACGTGACGCATTTGATCGATTGACGGACCGAACGGGGGTTTTCGGGGAGAAACGGGAGGGTTCCCCATGACTAAGCTCCATGAGGGGCGGAGTGATACACGTTGGGGGCGTGGCCTGGTTGGAGACCAGGCTGAGGTTGCCACTCCAACCATTGTGGCCCCAGAGAGTTTAGCATGTGGCCCACCATAGATGTGCAACTTCCAGGGGTTACCCTTCCTATCCTGAACCTTTGCAGGAGCCAGGACGGGGCTCCATCCCCTCTCAGCACTCTAGCAGCAGCTGCGGATGCACCGTCCACATACCTCCCTCCCTGTCCACATACTTTTCCCAGGTCACGGGAAAAGCTAAGAGAAAGAGACAGTGGCGGCTAGTGCTCCATTTTTTTGGGGGGCCACAAACAGACCACCCAACCCCCCCCAAAAAAAATGATGCACCTGCCGCCACTTCCCCTTAGCTTTTGTTTCCATTTATAGATCAATTCTTCTAATTTGTGTTAGTTTTTGTAGCCCTGAATTAAAGAGCTTTGAGGAGGACGCCTCACCTTGGGCACCAGAGAGGACCTCATCCCGGCACTGCTGGCAGTCTATAAAAATCTTGTAAAAAAGGATAAAACGTCCTTGTAAACCCCCCTGTGTGACCCCTTGTATCATCTATAAAACCAAGAAATGAGTCACACAGGATTGTTCTGCATCACATTATTCCGGGTCAATATTATTAGGAATACATTAACATCCCACTTTTATTCTTCTTCATAGAAGATTCTTTAACATCAAAATATAGTATCTGACAAAAGTAAGTACACCCCTCCCACTTTTGTAAATCTTTTCTTCTATCTTTTCATGAGACAACACTGAAGAAATGACACTTGTCTACAATGTAAAGTAGTGAGTGTACAGCTTGTATAACAGTGTAAATTTGCTGTCTCCTCAAAATAACTCAACACACAGCCATTAATGTCTAAACCACTGGCAACAAAAGTCAGTACACCCCTAAGTGAAAATGTCCAAATTGGGCCCAAAGTGTCAATATTTTGTGTGGCCACCATTATTTTCCAGCACTGCCTTAACCCTCTTGGACATGGAGGTCACCAGAGCTTCACAGGTTGTCACTGGAGTCCTCTTCCCCTCCTCCATGATGACATCACAGAGCTGGTGGATGTTAGAGATCTTGCGCTCCTCCACCTTCCGTTTGAGGATGTCCCACAGATGATCAATAGGGTTTAGGTCTGGAGTCATGCTTGACCAGTCCATCACCTTTACCCTCAGCTTCTTTAGCAAGGCAGTGGTGGTCTTGGAGGTGTGTTTGGGGTGGTTATCATGTTGGAATACTGCCCTGTGGTCCAGTCTCTGAAGGGAGGGGATCATGCTCTGCTTCAGTAGGTCACAGTACATGTTGGCATTCATGGTTCCCTCAATGATCTGTAGCCCCCCAGTGCCGGCAGCACGCATGCAGCCCCAGACCATGACACTCCCACCACCATGCTTGACTGTAGACAAGACACACTTGTCTTTGTCCTCCTCACCTGGTTGCCCCCACACACGCTTGTCACCATCTGACCCAAATAAGTTTATCTTGGTCTCATCAGACCACAGGACATGGTTCCAGTAATCCATGTCCTTAGTCTTCTTGTCTTCAGCAAACTGTTTGTGGACTCATCTTTAGAAGAGGCTTCCTTCTGGGATGACAGCCATGCAGACCAATTTGATGCAGTGTGCGGCGTATGGTCTGAGTACTGACAAGCTGACCCCCCCACCCCTACAACCTCTGCAGCAATGCTGGCAGCACTCATACGTCTATTTCCCAAAGACAACCTCTGGATATGACGCTGAGCACGTGACCTCAACTTCTTTGGTGGACCATGGCGAGGCCTGTTCTGAGTGGAACCTGTCCTGTTATACCGCTGTATGGTCTTGGCCACCGTGCTGCAGCTCAGTTTCAGGGTCTTGGTAATCTTCTTATAGCCTAGGCCATCTTTATGTAGAGCAACAATTCTTTTTTTCAGATCCTCAGAGAGTTCTTTGCCATGAGGTGCCATGTTGAACTTCCAGTGACCAGTATGAGAGAGTGAGAGCGATAACACCAAATTTAACACACCTGCTCCCCATTCACACCTGAGACCTTGTAACACTAATGAGTCACATGACACCGGGGAGGGAAAATGGCTAATTGGGCCCAATTTGGAGATTTTCACGTAGGGGTGTACTGACTTTTGTTGCCAGCGGTTTAGACATTAATGGCTGTGTGTTGAGTAATTTTGAGGGGACAGCAAATTTACACTGTTATACAAGCTGTACACTCACTACTTTACATTGTAGACAAGTGTCATTTCTTCAGTGTTGTCACATGAAAAGATAGAAGAAAAGATTTACACAAATGTGAGGGGTGTACTTACTTTTGTGAGATATTGGAAAACTATTACACCAAACATTTCTCTAGTTTTTGGGTCACTTTATATTTGTGATTTTTTTTGTATTTCTGTATTTTGCAGGAGAAAATATTGTCATTTTCTGCGCCATGACATCCCCGCTCTCGCCGTTTGTTTATGTTGTTGACTTTTAACCTGGTCATGCATGGGAACCGTCGTATTTTCCCTCATCCAGTATCTGGGAAAGATGATTCTGTTCCCGTGTTAATTACATACATGGCGGCTCCTCATATTCTGCGGAGGAAATCTTTATTGCGCACCTGGCGAGGGAGGACTCAGCGCTCCGGGGAAAAGAAATTTCATAGAATGAATGACTGATACATATTCACTGCATCGGATCTGACAGCATCACCAGCAATGGAAGGAAGTCTATAACCAACATGTGGGGGAGGGGCGGCCAATCAATGAGCACCTGAGAATGAGACTTTTTTTTTTTTCATTCATCTAAATAGAACAATTTGAGAGTTTTCTGTATGTTATATTGTTATATAATTACATAGTTAAGTGAGGTTGAAAAAAGACACAAGTCCATCTAGTACAACCAAAAAAAAAAAAAATAAAAATAATAATAATAATAATACAATCCAATATACACACAGATAATCCAGAGGAAGGTGAAAAACCCCAGCAGAGCATGCTCCAATTTGTTCCAGCAGGGAAACAATTCCTTCCTGATCCCAGAGAGGCAATTGGATTTTCCCTGGATCAACTTTACCTATAAATGTCAGTACCCAGTTATATTCTGTACATTTAGGAAATAATCCAGGCCTTTCTTAAAGCAATCTACTGAGCTGGCCAGAACCACCTCTGGAGGGAGTCTATTCCACATTATCACAGCTCTTACTGTGATGAAACCTTTCCGTATTTGGAGATGAAATATTTGTTCCTCCAGACATAAAGAGTGTCCCCCCTTGTCCTCTGTGATGACCTTAAAGTGAATAACTCAACACCAACTTCACTATATGGACCACTTATATATTTATACATGTTGATCATATCCCCCCTTTATCTCCTCTTCTCAAGAGGGAATAGATTCAGTTCCTCTAATCTTTCCTCATAGCTGAGCTCCTCCATCCCTCTTATCAGTTTGGTTGCCCTTCTCTGCACTTTCTCCAGTTCCCCGATATCCTTTTTGAGAACTCATATTCCAGATGAGTTCTTACTAATGATTTGTACAGATGATCTCTCTCTCTCTCTGGAGTCCATACCTCTCCTAATACAAGAAAGGACTTGCTCGCTTTGGAAACTGCAGCTTGGCATTGGTATACCACGTCCACGGCCACCCCTCTGTCCAAGTATACCACGTCCACAGCCACCCCTCTGTCCAAGTATACCACGTCCACAGCCACCCCTCTGTCCAAGTATACCACGTCCACAGCCTCCCCTCTGTCCAAGTATACCACGTCCACAGCCTCCCCTCTGTCCAAGTATACCACGTCCACAGCCCCCCCTCTGTCCAAGTATACCACGTCCACAGCCACCCCTCTGTCCAAGTATACCACGTCCACAGCCCCCCCTCTGTCCAAGTATACCATGTCCACAGCCACCCCTCTGTCCAAGTATACCACGTCCACAGCCTCCCCTCTGTCCAAATATACCACGTCCACAGCCACCCCTCTGTCCAAGTATACCACGTCCACAGCCTCCCCTCTGTCCAAGTATACCATGTCCACAGCCACCCCTCCATCCAAGTATACCATGTCCACAGCCACCCCTCTGTCCAAGTATACCACGTCCACAGCCCCCCTCTGTCCAAATATACCATGTCCACAGCCACCCCTCTGTCCAAGTATACCACGTCCACAGCCCCCCCCTCTGTCCAAGTATACCACGTCCACAGCCTCCCCTCTGTCCAAGTATACAACGTCCACAGCCACCCCTCTGTCCAAGTATACCACGTCCACAGCCTCCCCTCTGTCCAAGTATACCACGTCCACAGCCTCTTCTCTGTCCAAGTATACCACGTCCAAAGCCACCCCTCTGTCCAAGTATACCACGTCCACAGCCTCCCCTGTGTCCAAGTATATCCACGTCCACAGCCCACCCTCAGTCCAAGTATACAACATCCACAGCCACCCCTCTGTCCAAGTACACCCCGTCCACAGCCCCCCCGTCCAAGTATACCACATCCACAGCCACCCCTCTGTCCAAGTATACCACGTCCACGACCACCCCAATGTCCAAGTATACCACAGCCACCCCTCTGTCCAAGTATACCACATCCACAGCCACCCCTCTGTCCAAGTATACCATGTCCACAGCCACCCCTCTGTCCAAGTATACCACATCCACTGCCCCTATCTGTCCAAGTATACCACGTCCACAGCCACCCCTCTGTCCAAGTATTCCACGGCCACCCCTCTGTCCAAGTATACCACATCCACTGCCCCTATCTGTCCAAGTATACCACAGCCACCCCTCTGTCCAAGTATACCACAGCCACCCCTCTGTCCAAGTATACCACAGCCACCCCTCTGTCCAAGTATACCATTTCCACAGCCACCCCTCTGTCCAAGTATACCACGTCCACAGCAACCCCTCTGTCCAAGTATACCACGTCCACCATGTCAAGAATTCTGTGTTTTTCTGTCAATATGGGGTGCTGTGTGTACATTAATGAGGAACAAAAATGTGCTTAAATGATTTTAGCAAATGGCTGCAATATAACAAAGAGTGAAAAATTTAAAGGGGTCTGAATACTTTCCGTCCCCACTGTATATTATGGGGTTTTTTTTTAATTCATTAAAGTGTATGGCCATTTTATTCTCTAGGATCTCTGCATAAAAAATAAAAATAAAAAAATGTATAATGTTTGGGGATCTAAGTAATTTTATAGCAAAAAATAAAAATTTTAACTTGTAAGCAACAAAGGTCAGAGAAAGGCTGGGTCAGTGCGGTTAGCATGCACAATATCTCTTTCTGTTGTCTTGGATTAAGTTGGGAAGAGTTATAACCCCTGACATATTTTTATTGTTGTCTGTGCCCCCCCCCCCCCACTCATCCTGGGGAGATTCACACTCTACATTTACTCCGGTGACCAGAAAGTGAATCGGAAATCCAAAATGTTACTGTGGTCACCAGAACAGGAATCGTGGTGAAATCCTTCTAATAGGGACAGCTGTTTTGGTGACAACTGTCTTATGCCCCGTGCACACGGTCGGAATTTCCGACAGAAAAAAGTCATATGGGAGCTTGTTGCAATCTATGTATTTTTGCGGTGCATTTTGCAATGTGTTTTTGACACATGCGTTTTGCTATTTTTTTTTTTTTTGCCAATAGGAAAGTATGACAGTTTTGGATTAGGGTTAAGGCCTATGGTTATGGGTTAGGGTTAGCGGTAAATGTTAGGGTTGGGGTCAAGGGTTAGCATTAAATGTTAACCCCAAAAATGATAACTTCAAAAAACTCACCATACCTCCTACTAAATACCTTGGACTGTCTTCTTTACAAAAAGGGGTAATTCGAGGGGTATTTGTCTTGTCCTATACATCAGGATTGATCGACTTTCAGATATCTATCCCATAGTTTATGGACTCTATAACTTTCCTACAGACTAAATAATATACACTGATTTGGGTTATTTTCACCAAAGAAATGTAGCAGAATACATTTTAGCCTAAACTTATGAAGAACGCTTATTTTTTTTTTTTGCAAAATTTTGTAACAGAAACAGAGAAAAACATGTTTTTTTTTTTCTAAATTTTCAGTGTTTTTGCGTTTTTTTTTTTGTTTTTTTTTTTTAGCAAAAAATAAAAAAACCTAGTGGTGATTAAATACCACCAAAAGAAAGCAAAAGAAAGCTCTAGTTGTGTAAACAAAATAATAAAAATGATAAAAATGATAAAAATGTCATATGAGTACAGTGTTGCATGACCGCACAATTGTCATTCAAAATGTGACATAGCTGAAAATTGGCCGGGGCAGGAAGGGGGTAAATGGTTTGCTTGGTTTAGTCTTTTTTTTTTGCTTTTTACTTTATATCGGTATTAAAGCATTAAAAGTCAACCATTCAGAAATTGCCAAAAAATGCACCAGCGAAATCAGGCAAAGTATGGTGAGATAACGATAATTTATCATCCTTGGTCTGTGTGATGCTTGTCCTGCAGATTCCTGGCTCCACCACTAGAGGCCGCCGGAGGTGCTGATGTTAACGTGCTCAGAAGTTTTGTTCTTCCACTAAATTTCCTCTTCCAAAACTTTGTGAAAAGGAAATGATTAGATGATAATTTACCACCCAGACTGCAGTGCAGAGTGTTTGTCGCTACATGTGAAAGTGTTGTGCATTTACAATCTGAGGTATTGTTCCTGAAAGTAATTTGCAATGAAATTTTCACAGTTTTTTGTGCTTGCTGTTCCATATTTACATGATTGCACCCTGAAGCGCAACTCCAGGAATTAGAAAAAAAAAAACAATATACCCCTTCCAGGGGCTATTAACCCTGAATTGTACATGGAGGGGGCGAGCTTAGGGAGGAGGCTCCAGGGGGGTGATTGCACCGCTGGAGCGTGAAAAAAGGTGATTTTTAAAGTATTTTCTCCTTATTCTGTCATTCATAGACAAAATTACTAATTAACCCTTGCAGTACAAGGATAGAATTGTTTTATTATTTGGAGTATGGCTTTATACAACCTCTTCCCCATCACTTCCCCCCATCCAAACCACTGTACACCTGATAGCTGAAGTCCCAATTTGTGGGCAAGAGCCAATCAGAGCGGCTCCTTCACAATAGAAATGCAAGAAATAGATACAGTGATCATTCAGTGTGAAATGTTACAAAGCGACACTTGTGTCATTGGTGCAAATCACAGGACTACACTGTGATTTTATTCTAATAAAGGAGAAGAGAGAGAGAGAGAGAGAGAGAGAGAGAGAGAGAGATGGAGGGAGAGAGACAGAGAGAGAGAGAGAGAGAGAGAGAGAGAGAGAGACGAGAGAGAGAGACGAGAGACGAGAGACGAGAGAGACAGAGACAAGAGAGAGATGAGAGAGAGAGAGAGAGAGAGAGAGAGAGACGAGAGAGAGAGACGAGAGATGAGAGACGAGAGAGAGAGAGACAAGAGAGAGATGAGAGAGAGAGAGAGAGACAAGAGATGAGAGAGAGAGAGAGAGAGACGAGAGAGACGAGAGAGAGACGAGTGAGAGAGCAAGAGAGAGGAGAGAGAGAGATGAGAGAGAGAGAGACGAGAGAGAGATGAGAGACGAGAGAGAGATGAGAGACGAGAGAGAGACGAGTGAGAGAACGCGAGAGAGGAGAGAGAGAGATGAGAGAGAGAGAGACGAGAGAGAGAGAGACGAGAGAGAGATGAGAGAGAGATGAGAGAGAGAGAGACGAGAGAGAGATGAGAGAGAGAGAGACGAGAGAGAGATGAGAGAGAGAGAGAGACGAGAGAGAGATGAGAGAGAGACGAGAGAGAGAGATGAGAGACGAGAGAGAGAGGCGAGAGAGAGACGAGTGAGAGAGCGAGAGAGAGATGAGAGATGAGAGAGACAAGAGAGAGACGAAAGAGACAAGAGAGAGAGAGAGAGAGATAAGAGGGAGAGAGAGATGAGAGAGAGAGAAGAGAGACAGAGATGAGAGAAAGAGGAGCGAGAGAGAGAGACGAGCGTGAGAGCGAGACGAGCGAGAGAGAGACAAGTGAGAGAGACGAGAGAGAGACAAGAGAGAGACGAGAGAGAGACGAGTGAGAGAGCGAGAGAGAGGCGAGAGAGAGGAGAGAGATGAGAGAGACAAGAGAGAGACGAGAGAGAGAGCGAGATGAGCGAGAGAGAGAGACGAGCGAGAGAGAGAGAGATGAGAGAGAGACAAGCGAGAGAGAGAGAGAGACGAGAGAGAGATGAGAGAGGAGAGAGAGAGAGAGAGACGAGAGAGAGAGATGAGAGAGACGAGAGAGAGAGACAAGAGAGAGAGAGACGAGAGAGATGAGAGAGAGAGACGAGAGAGAGAGATGAGAGAGGCAAGAGAGATGAGAGCGAGAGACAAGAGAGAGAGAGAGACAAGAGAGAGAGAGACAAGAGAGAGAGACAAGAGAGATGAGAGAGAGAGAGAGACGAGAGAGAGAGAGAGAGAGAGAGAGATGAGAGAGAGAGACGAGCGAGAGAGCAAGATGAGCGAGAGAGAGACAAGTGAGAGAGAGAGAGAGAGATGAGAGAGAGATGATAGAGAGAGACGAGCGAGAGCGCGAGATGAGCGAGAGAGAGACAAGTGAGAGAGAGAGAGAGATGAGAGAGAGACGAGAGAGAGAGACAAGAGCGAGAGACAAGAGAGAAAGAGATGAGAGAGAGAGAGAGGGAATAGAGGAGGAGAGAGAGACGAGAGAGAGAAGGAGAGGGGGACAGAGAGACGAGAGAGAGGGACGAGTGAGAGACAAAAGAGAGAGAGGGAGAGACGAGAGAGAGAGAGAGATGAGAGGGAGAGATGAGAGAGGTGAGAGAGAGAGAGATGAGAGAGACGAGAGAGAGAGATGAGAGAGACGAGAGAGAGAAACAAGAGAGAGAGAGACGAGAGAGATGAGAGAGAGAGACGAGAGAGAGAGAGAAGAGAGACAGAGACGAGAGAGAGATGAGAGAGAGAGAGACGAGCGAGAGAGAGAGATAAGTGAGAGAGGCGAGAGAGACGAGAGAGATGAGAGAGAGAGACAAGAGAGAGAGAGAGACAAGAGAGAGAGAGACGAGAGAGAGAGAGACGAGAGAGATGAGAGAGAGAGAGAGACGAGAGAGAGAGAGAAGAGAGACAGAGATGAGAGAGAGAGACGAGAGAGAAGAGAGACAGAGATGAGAGAGAGATGAGAGAGAGAGACGAGCGAGAGAGCGAGATGAGCGAGAGAGAGACAAGTGAGAGAGAGAGAGATGAGAGAGAGACGAGAGAGAGAGACAAGAGAGAAAGAGATGAGAGAGAGAGAGAGGGAATAGAGGAGGAGAGAGAGACGAGATAGAGAAGGAGAGGGGGACAGAGAGACAAGAGAGAGGGACGAGTGAGAGACAAAAGAGAGAGAGGGAGAGACGAGAGAGAGAGATAAGAGAGAGACGGGAGAGAGAGAGAGACAAGAGAGAGATGAGAGAGAGAGATGAGAGAGGCGAGAGAGAGAGAGAGAGACGAGAGAGAGAGATGAGAGAGACGAGAGAGAGAGACAAGAGAGAGAAAGACGAGAGAGATGAGAGAGAGAGACGAGAGAGAGAGAGAAGAGAGACAGAGACGAGAGAGAGATGAGAGAGAGAGACGAGCGAGAGAGAGATAAGTGAGAGAGAAGAGAGAGAGAGACGAGAGAGGCGAGAGAGAGAGAGATGAGAGAGATGAGAGAGGGAGACAAGAGAGAGAGAGAGACGAGAGAGAGAGACGAGAGAGAGAGACGAGAGAGATGAGAGAGAGAGACGAGAGAGAGAGAGAAGAGAGACAGAGATGAGAGAGAGATGAGAGAGAGAGAGACGAACGAGAGAGCGAGATGAGAGAGAGACAAGTGAGAGAGAGAGAGAGATGAGAGAGAGACGAGAGAGAGAGACAAGAGCGAGAGACAAGAGAGAAAGAGATGAGAGAGAGAGAGAGGGAATAGAGGAGGAGAGAGAGACGAGAGAGAGAAGGAGAGGGGGACAGAGAGATGAGAGAGGGACGAGTGAGAGACAAAAGAGAGAGAGGGAGAGACGAGAGAGAGAGAGATAAGAGAGAGATGAGGGAGAGAGATGAGAGAGGCGAGAGAGAGAGAGACGAGAGAGAGAGATGAGAGAGACGAGAGAGAGAGACAAGAGAGAGAGACGAGAGAGATGAGAGAGAGAGACAAGAGAGAGAGAGAAGAGAGACAGAGACGAGAGAGAGATGAGAGAGAGCGAGACGAGCGAGAGAGAGATAAGTGAGAGAGACGAGAGAGAGAGACGAGAGAGGCGAGAGAGAGAGAGACGAGAGAGATGAGAGAGAGAGAGACAAGAGAGAGAGAGACAAGAGAGAGAGAGACGAGAGAGATGAGAGAGAGAGAGAGACGAGAGAGAGAGAGAAGAGAGACAGGGATGAGAGAGAGAGACGAGCGAGAGAGCGAGATGAGCGAGAGAGAGACAAGTGAGAGAGAGAGAGATGAGAGAGAGACGAGACAAGAGAGAAAGAGATGAGAGAGAGAGAGAGAGGGAATAGAGGAGTAGAGAGAGACGAGAGAGAGAGAAGGAGAGGGGGACAGAGAGACAAGAGAGAGGGACGAGTGAGAGACAAAAGAGAGAGAGGGAGAGACGAGAGAGAGAGATAAGAGAGAGACGGGAGACAGAGAGAGAGACAAGAGAGAGATGAGAGAGAGAGATGAGAGAGGCGAGAGAGAGAGAGAGAGACGAGAGAGAGAGATGAGAGAGACGAGAGAGAGAGACAAGAGAGAGAGAGACGAGAGAGAGAGATGAGAGAGACGAGAGAGAGAGACAAGAGAGAGAGAGACGAGAGAGATGAGAGAGAGAGACGAGAGAGAGAGAGAAGAGAGACAGAGACGAGAGAGAGATGAGAGAGAGAGACAAGCGAGAGAGAGATAAGTGAGAGAGACGAGAGAGAGAGACGAGAGAGGCGAGAGAGAGAGAGATGAGAGAGACGAGAGAGAGAGATGAGAGAGACGGGAGAGAGAGACGAGAGAGAGAGACGAGAGAGATGAGAGAGAGAGACGAGAGAGAGAAGAGAGACAGAGATGAGAGAGAGATGAGAGAGAGAGACGAGCGAGAGAGCGAGATGAGAGAGAGACAAGTGAGAGAGAGAGAGAGATGAGAGAGAGACGAGAGAGAGACAAGAGCGAGAGACAAGAGAGAAAGAGATGAGAGAGAGAGAGAGGGAATAGAGGAGGAGAGAGAGACGAGAGAGAGAAGGAGAGGGGGACAGAGAGACGAGAGAGAGGGACGAGTGAGAGACAAAAGAGAGAGAGGGAGGGACGAGAGAGAGAGAGAGATAAGAGAGAGATGAGAGAGAGACGGGAGAGAGAGAGAGAGACAAGAGAGAGATGAGAGAGAGATGAGAGAGGCGAGAGAGAGAGAGAGACGAGAGAGAGATGAGAGAGACGAGAGAGAGAGACAAGAGAGAGAGAGACAAGAGAGATGAGAGAGAGAGACGAGAGAGAGAGAGAAGAGAGACAGAGACGAGAGAGAGATGAGAGAGAGAGAGAGACGAGCGAGAGAGAGATAAGTGAGAGAGACGAGAGAGAGAGACGAGAGAGGCGAGAGAGAGAGAGACAAGAGAGATGAAAGAGAGAGACAAGAGAGAGAGAGACAAGAGAGAGAGAGAGACGAGAGAGACGAGCGAGAGAGCGAGATGAGCGAGAGAGAGACAAGTGAGAGAGAGAGATGAGAGAGAGACGAGAGAGAGAGACAAGAGCGAGAGACAAGAGAGAAAGAGGAGAGAGAGAGAGGGAATAGAGGAGGAGAGAGAGACGAGAGAGAGAAGGAGAGGGGGACAGAGAGACGAGAGAGAGGGACCAGTGAGAGACAAAAGAGAGAGAGGGAGAGACGAGAGAGAGAGAGATAAGAGAGAGATGAGAGAGAGACGGGAGAGAGACAAGAGAGAGATGAGAGAGAGAGAGATGAGAGAGAGAGAGATAAGAGAGAGAGATGAGAGAGAGAGATAAGAGAGAGATGAGAGAGAGAGACGGGGAGAGAGAGAGAGAGAGAGAGAGACGAGAGAGAGATGAGAGAGAGAGACGAGCGAGAGAGCGAGATGAGCGAGAGACGAGAGAGAGAGAAACGAGAGAGAGAGAGAGACGAGAGAGAGAGGGGAGAGAGGAGGAGGGAGAGACGAGAGAGAGAGAGAGACAAGTGAGAGAGAGAGAGAGATAAGAGAGGTAGGTGAGAAAGAGAGACGAGAAAGAGATGAGAGAGAGAGAGATGAGAGAGACGAGAGAGAGATGAGAGGGATGAGAGAAATAGGTGAGAAAGAGAGACGAGAGAGATGAGAGAGATGAGAGAGAGAGAGAGAGAGAGAGACAAGAGAGAGATGAGAGAGAGAGACGAGGGAGAGAGAACGAGAGGGGGGAGAGAGACGAGAGAGAGAGACGAGAGAGAGACGAGAGAGACGAGAGAGAGAGAACGAGAGGGGGGAGAGAGACGAGAGAGAGAGAGAGACGAGAGAGAGAGAGAGAGACGAGAGAGAGACGAGAGAGAGAGATAGAGAGACATAAAAAACATAATCAATGACTCCAAAGGAAAACATGTTAGAGAATGGAGAAATGAGCTAACAAACTCCAAAAAAACTAACTGTTTACCAGTCATTGCAGAGAGACTACAAACTGGCCCCGTACCTGGAGGTGCTACAAGACCCCAAAGACAGACAGACCCTGAGCCTGTACAGACTGAGCGCCCACAGCCTGGAAATCAAATTAGGATGGCACAGGCAGACCTACAAGCCCAGGGAGAGTAGAATGTGCCAGGAATGTGACCAGGGGGTCCCGGAGGATGAGGACCACTTCCTGCTACATTGTCCAAAGTACTCATCAGTGAGGGACACTCACTTCCAGAGACTCTCCACTCTCATCCCGGACTTCATTTCTATAGAAGAGAAGAGGAAACTCCAATTTCTACTGGGAGAAGAGGAGCCAATGGTAAAAAATGCTGCCCAATATGTCACAGCGTGTCACCGACTGAGAGGGACATGAAAGACTGAGGACTCAAAAATCCTTTACATGGACTTATGCCCATTCCCCCCTATATTACCCCCTCCCCCTTTCTTTTTCTTATAGAAACTCAACTGCTTTGGCAATTTGCTTATTTGAATTAAATTTGAATTGAATTGAATTGAGAGAGAGAGGCTAGAGAGAGAGACGATAGAGAGAGATTAGAGACGAGAGAGAGACGAGAGAGAGAGACGAGAGAGAGAGACGAGAGAGAGAGAGAGAGACGAGAGAGAGAGAGAGAGAGACGAGAGAGGGGGGGAGGAAAGAGAGACGAGAGAGAGAGACGAGAGAGAGAGAGACGAGAGAGAGAGACGAGAGAGAGAGACGAGAGAGAGAGACGAGAGAGAGACGAGAGAGAGAGACGAGAGAGAGAGAGACGAGAGAGAAGAAAGAAAGAAAAAGAGGGGAGAGAGAATGAGAAGAGAGGGAAGAGAGAGAAAGAGAGAGACGAGTGAAAGAGAGACAGGGGGAGAAGAGAGTGAAAGAGAAAGAGAGAGAGAGAATGAGAAGAGAGAAGAGGGAATGAAAGAATAAGATGAGAGGGAGAAGGGGGGAGAGAGAGAGAGTGAGAGAATGAGATGAGAGAGTGAGAAAAGAGTGAAAGAGAATGAGAACAGAGAGAAAGAGAGAGAGAAGAGAAAGAGAAAGAGGGAAGAGTGAAAGAGAGATGGGGGGGGGGAGTGAAAGAGAATGATAAAAGAGAGAGAGAGAATAAGGAGAAAGAGAGTGAATGAGAAAAGAGAGACAATGGAATGAGAGAATGAGATGAGAGAGGAGAGAGAGAGAAAGAAGAAAGAAAAAGAAGGGAGGGAGAATGAGAAGAGTGAGAGAGAGAAAGAAGAGGGAACAAGAGAATGAGATGAGAGAGAATGGGGTGAAGGAATATACGAAAAAGTCCATAGGTTCAAACATAGGTGTTCCTGGTGTGCCTGGGCACACCCTAATTACCCCATGCTGTGCATATATTCTAGTTTTTCTGCTAAAAAAAATAGTAAACTAAGTAAAAACTATTGACACCGTCCACTGCCCTACTGACACCCTCAGTATATATCTATATCTATATATATATCTATATATATATAGATATATATATACATATACAGAGGCGTTGCTGGGGGTGTGTATATAAATATACCCTAATGCAATAGGCTGCGCACACCTATGGGTTCAAAGATATTTCTGGAAGCTCCTCAATGAGACTAAACTAATCTCTGCCATTTACAGTATATAAGGGAAACAGCAGAGGGCACCAACTAAGTGCAGTATATTGGAAAATACTTTAGTAGAAATTACAAGTGGCAACTCACAAGACTTATAAGGATTATTCACCCAGTGCGGTTTACTGTTGAGCCTCAGTGTGTCTTTGGGAGCCAGGAAGCAGATGCTGCTGTCATGAGCGGTGTAGGACACCAGAATCAGAACCAGAAATCCTGGAGCCACTCTGTAGCGGCCCTCCGCAGTCTATGCTCTCCAGGGTGGCTCCATCTGCTTCCTGGCTCCTGAAAACACACTCAACAGCAAACCACACGGGGGGGGGGGGGGGGGGGTTTACATGCTCATATTCTCATGCATCCAGTGAGTTGCCACTTGTGATTTTTATTAAAGTCTTTACTGAACTTAGTTGTCACGCTCTGCTTTATTTTCCATATTTCTTGCACAAAAGACAGCCTAGTGAAAATAGAGTCCTGACCTCAACCCGATAGAACACTTTTGGGATGAATTAGAGCGGAGACTGTGAGCCAGGCCTTCTCGTCCGACATCAGTGCCTGACCTCACAAATGCTCTTCTGGAAGAATGGTCAAACATTCCCATAGACACCCTCCTAAACCTTGTGGACGGCCTTCCCAGAAGAGGTGAAGCTGTTATAGCTGCAAAGGGAGGGCCAACTCAATATTGAACCCTACGGACTAAGACTGGGATGCCATTAAAGTTCATGTGCGTGTAAAGGCAGGCGTCCCAAAACTTTTGACAATACAGTGTGTATAGGGTATGTGGTTTGGTTTATATAGTCCTCCTATAACTAGCTGTATATATGACTATTACAATGCTGTCTCCAATCTTATCTGCACCGCACCCACACTGTACTACAGCCTCACCTGTGGACATTTCTACCTCTTCCCTGTATACTGGAGAGGGGAGGAGGAAGTTCTTTTAGAATAACATTAAAACGTCAATTTATCATCTTTATATCAATCTGGAGGTTTAAAGTGGAGAGAGTGAAATCTCATATAAGCTTTGATATGGTAAAGCAGAACTAAACTCTCCCAATCTATTACAGGAAACGCGTTTTGGGACATTCCTGAGTGCCATTTAAAATGATATCACACCTCCAGTTTTTAAGCACTCTGAGCAGTGGTGGCTGCTCCATACCGCCCCCCTAATCCATGGACCCCACCCCCTAGTCTCCATATGGGGCGCCGCCCCCCCTAATCCATGGACCCGGCCCCCTAATCTTCATATGGGGCGCCGCCCCCCTAATCCATGAACCCCGCCCCCTAATCTCCATATGGGGCGCCGACCCCCTAATCTCCATATGGGCCCCGCCCCCCTAATCCATGGACCCCACCCCCTAGTTTCCATATGGGGCGCCGCCCCCCCCAATCCATGGACCTGGCCCCCTAATCTCCATACGGGGCGCCGCCCCCCTAATCCATGGACCCCGCTCCCTAATCTCCATATGGGGCGCCGCCCCCCTTAATCCATGGACCCCGCCCTCTAATCTCCATACGGGGCGCGGCCCCCCCAATCCATGGACTCGGCCCCCTAATCTCCATATGGGGCGCCGCCCCACTAATCCATGGACCCCGCCCCCTTATCTTCATGCAGGGTGCCGGACGCATGGGTTTCTATGTTTTTTTTGTTTTTTTTAAGAAGTATGTGATTAGAGCCTGAGGCTCTAATTGGCTTCAAAAAAGAGTGGGCTCATGGCGCAGAGCACTGCACCCCGATCCCACCCAGTTGTGTGACTATAGCGAATTAGTATTCGCTATTGCCTTCCTGCGTCTCCTCTCGGCTAATCTGGAGGCGGGTCTTAAGATCCGATTGGCCGAGAGGAGAAGCGACCGCATTGGCTGGGAGCAGGGAGGGCGGAGCAGCCCACGGCCTGGATGGGGTAAGTGCAGTACTGATGGATGGGTGGACGATCGACCATGCAATGGGGGGAAGGGTGTTTGGCTGACTGACGGGAGGGGGGGTTTACCGAGACCGATCGACCGCCTGAGCATCAGGGGGGGTAAGGTTTGACCGACTAAACAAACGGGGGGTCTAATAGTTTGTTTGCCGCCCCTCCCACCCCCCCAAAAAAAGCCACCACTGGCTCCCAGCAGCTGATTCATTCCCTTACTGTGAATGCAGCTTTTTTTTATACTTATTACTTGCCTATGTTCCAGTTTAATCCGGTGCCGTGACCGCTGCCCCCGGGTTTCCTGTCTCAGGGTGGCTCCTTTCTCTTGAAGCCTCTTATGGAGCCACCCTTGTATATAAGGAACTACAGCTGTGTCTCCCTACACTGTGAGCATCTATAGAAACACACAGCCCCATAGCCTAAGCTGACAAGACACTCCCCTCCCCCCTCCCTTCTCCAAGCTAACAGACTGACTCCAGACTGCTAACTCTTTCCTATGAAGACTGGAAGTTCAGGGAAGCAGCACCAAAGAGAGCTGGAGCCAGCAGAAAGTTGTAAACTGCACGTGTTGACTTGAGGTAAGAGTTTTAACAAATAGGTTACGGGGGATATTTATTTTATTGCACTCAAGGTGTTAACGAGGAACTGAAGGCAAAATGAAAAACTGTATCAAATACTAACCATCATTTTCCTTTCCTGGGGCCAATCCATGGCAGCATACATGTGGCAGCATGCTGCCGTGTTGGCGCCAGGAAAACATTTTTTTTTTTATTAAAGGATATGTAAAGCTTTTTTTTTTCTTTTAAAATAACAACCATGTCATACTTACCTCCTCTGTGCAGTTGGTTTTGCACAGAGTGGCCCCCATCCTCCTCTTCTGGGGCCCCCCAGTGGTGCTCCTGGCTCCTCCTCTTCCTGAGTGCCCCACGAAGAGGCGCTTTCCATGGGGGCACACGTGCGGGCGCGCTCCCGTTTCCTGATGCTGCGACCATTGACACAGACAGCAGGACTCGCCCCCCCCCCCATCAGCGTCATTGGATTTGATTGACAGCAGTGGGAGCCAATGGCTGTGCTGCTATCAATCTATCCAATCAGGTCCCGAGACAGCGCCTGAAGCTGGTGTGCTCGTCCCCGTCGCTGGAAAGATCGGGTTCAGGTAAGTAAAAGGGGGGCTCTGGAGGGCAGAGGCATCACGGGAGGTTTTTCACCTTAATGCACAGAATGCAAACCTCAAGGGTTAACAACCCCTTTAAGGGAAGGTTATAGCCCCTGTCAGGTTTTTTTTTTTTTTTTTGCTCTCTTTGTCTTTTTGGAGAGATTTCCCTTTACTGAACACTGTCTGTGATATTTCTTTATTTCTGCCAACAGAAACTTTGTCAGGACATGCTTTGGGGTCCTTTGTTTATAAACAATGTTACTTTGTATCTCTCTATCTCTTGTCTGATCAATGTTTATAAACAATGTTACTTTGTATCTCTCTATCTCTTGTCTGATCAATGTTTATAAACAATGTTACTTTGTATCTCTCTATCTCCTGTCTGATCAATGTTTATAAACAATGTTACTTTGTATCTCTCCTTATTCTCAGTCCAGTACTGTCTTGTAGGGGACATCTTGTCCTAACAATGTAACTGTGTAGATATGAGTATCACGGACAGTACTTAACCTTGGGAGTGAATCTGAGGAGGATTTCAGGAACATATTGCAGCAGCTTCTCATTTTACACTTTGCTGACTTGGACAAGGCAGGATTTCATGAGGAGTAAAGGTAATCTACAGCGATCCACGTGTTCAGAATGCTTTATCTGCTCGCAGCTCCTGCCAGTCATCATCAGAGCCACGGGAGAGAGAAATTAATAATTGACACAAGACAGAAACCTGGATCTTCCCTCTCATCCTCTGGAACTCTGACGCCCCATCGCCACACCCAGCTTCACACATCGCCACGCCCGACTTCACACATCGCCATGCCCAACTTCACACATCGCCACGCCCAACTTCACAGATCAACACACCCAACTTCACACATCGCCATACCCAACTTCACACATCGCCATGCCCAACTTCACACATCGCCACGCCCAACTTCACACATCAACACACCCAACTTCACACATCGCCATGCCCAACTTCACACATCGCCACGCCCAACTTCACACATCAACACACCCAACTTCACACATCGCCACGCCCAACTTCACACATCGCCAAGCCCAACTTCACAGATCGCTACGTCCAACTTCACACATCAACACGCCCAACTTCACACATCAACACGCCCAACTTCACACATCGCCACGCCCAACTTCACACATCGCCAAGCCCAACTTCACAGATCGCTACGTCCAACTTCACACATCAACACGCCCAACTTCACACATCAACACGCCCAACTTCACACATCGCCACGCCCAACTTCACACATCGCCATGCCCAACTTCACACATCAACACGCCCAACTTCACACATCAACACGCCCAACTTCACACATCGCCACGCCCAACTTCACACATCGCCACGCCCAACTTCACACATCGCCACGCCCAACTTCACACATCGCCACGCCCAACTTCACACATCGCCACGCCCAACTTCACACATCGCCACGCCCAACTTTACACATTGCCAAGCTCAACTTCACACATCGCCACGCTCAACTTCACACATCAACACACCCAACTTCACACATCGCCATGCCCAACTTCACACATCTCCACACCCAACTTCACACATCGCCACGCCCAACTTCACACATCGCCACGCCCAACTTCACACATCAACACGCCCAACTTCACACATTGTCACGCCCAACTTCACACATCGCCACGCCCAACTTCACACATAGCCACGCTCAACTTCACACATTGCCACGCCCAACTTCACACATCGCCACGCCCAACTTCACACATCGCCACGCCCAACTTTACACATTGCCAAGCTCAACTTCACACATCGCCACGCTCAACTTCACACATCAACACACCCAACTTCACACATCAACACGCCCAACTTCACACATCAACACACCCAACTTCACACATCAACACACCCAACTTCACACATCGCCATGCCCAACTTCACACATCTCCACGCCCAACTTCACACATCGCCACGCCCAACTTCACACATCGCCACGCCCAACTTTACACATCGCCACATCCAACTTCACACATCAACACGCCCAACTTCACACATTGTCACGCCCAACTTCACACATTGCCACGCCCAACTTCACACATCGCCACGCCCAACTTCACACACCGCCACGCCCAACTTCACACATCGCCACGTCCAACTTCACACATCGCCACGCCCAACTTCACACATCGCCACGCCCAACTTCACACATCGCCACGCCCAACTTCACACATCACCACGTCCAACTTCACACATCGCCACGCCCCAACTTCACACACAGGAGTGATGTCACTCCTGTATAATATATCTTATATCTGGAGAGCGGTGATGTCACTCCTGTATAATATATCTTATATCTGGAGAGCGGTGATGTCACTCCTGTATAATATATCTTATATCTGGAGAGTGGTGATGTCACTCCTGTATAAAGTATCTTATATATGGAGAGTGGTGATGTGACTCTGTATAATATATCTTGTATCTGGAGAGCGGTGATGTCACTCCTGTGTAAAATGTAACTAGGTTTGGAAGATAATTACCATTTAATAAAAGTCAGGGAACACAAAGTTATTATCTGATCGTTATGCGGATAGCTGTGTATTTAGTGCGGTTGTGTCTGCGGACATTTAGGAATAGAGTTCAGTGGTGCACAAGGACATTCCATGCAGAAAAGTGAACTTTTATGAAATGTATTCTAATTTATTCCATTTCCCTCCAATGTTCCCCTGTGTGGGAGTTCTGCAATTTGCAGCTCAAATTGTATTTCTTTGTATTGCTGAGGTGTGAGATGAACCTTCGGAGGACAAACACCCTCCCCAATGATTACCAGGAATACAGATCAGAGGGGTAATGAGCTCCGAGGACAGCTAGACATTAAAATGTTCACTCCACCTGAATATGATTTAAGAGTAAAAAAGTTATAATAATAAAAAAATAGAAAAAATAAAATCTATCTATCTATCTATCTATCTATCTATCTATCTATCTATCTATCTATCTATCTATCTATCTATCTATCTATGTATATATATATATCAGTGGCGGTGCGTCCATAAGGGAGCACGGGCACTGCCCCCTCTCTCCTGCCACCCCCTCTATCACCAATAGATAGATTCATGCATTGCATGAATCTATCTATGGCCGCCACTGACACCCCCTATTCAGGCGCCCGTCCCCTTTTTAATTACAGCGGCGGGGTACTTTTTGGAAGCACCTGATGAGAGCCATAGACTCTAATAGGCGTAAAAAAAAAAGTGACCTGCGAGCGCCATGCTGGGCGCTTGCAGGTCACTCAGCTCAGCTGTGTTAGAAAAGCGAATGAATGTTCGCTTTCCTAACACTAAACCGCCTCTCCGCCAATCAGGTGCTCAGGTCTGTTACCTGTCAACTGATTGGATGAAACGACAGACGCCGCTATTAGACGCCTATTAGGAGAGGACGGGAGATGACGACGGCAGGAGACGCACGAAGGACCCCGCTTGTCGCTGTCACCCGCTGCACCACCAAGACAGGGTAAGTGCCAGGCAGATGGCGAGCGGGCGGGGGGGGTCACACTGGGGGCATTCAAGGGCGAACTGGCAGCATTTAATGGGTACACTGGCAGCATATGATGGGCACTCTGGCAGCATTTGAGGGGCACACTGGCAGCGTTTGAGGGGCACACTAGCAGCGTTTGATGGGCACAGTGGCAGCATTTAATGGGCAATTGGATAGATAGGCGCAAGGGGAGCCATACTCATGTGGGAAATTTCAAGGGGTATGAATACTTTTTCAAGCCACGGTAAAAGAATCAATCTCTCCATTTTCCTCCTGCAGCCTCCGAAAGCCCACTTATCCTCCCCTCCCTCCCGCAGGCCTTCAGAGGCTGCAGGAGGAAAATGGAGAGATTGATTCTTCTACCGTGGCTTGAAAAAGTATTCATACCCCTTGAAATTCTCCACATTTTGTCATGTTACAACCAAAAACTTTTTGGATTTTATGTGATAGACCAACACAAAGTGGCACATAATTGTGGAGTGGAAGGAAAATGATAAATGATACAAATAAATATGTGAAAAGTGTGTGTGGGGGGGGGGGGCATTTGTATTCAGCCCCCTTTACTCTGATACCCCTAACTAAAATCTAGGGGAACCAATTGCCTTCAGAAGTCACCTAATTAGTAAATAGAGTCCACCTGTGTGTCATTTAATCTCAGTATAAATACAGCTGTTCTGTGAAGCCCTCAGAGGTTTGTTAGAGAACCTTAGTGAACAAACAGCATCATGAAGGCCAAGGAACACACCAGACAGGTCAGGGATAAAGTTGTGGAGAAGTATAAAGCAGGGTTAGGTTATAATAAAATCTCCCAAGCTTTGAACATCTCACAGAGCTCTGTTCAATCCATCATCGGAAAATGGAAAGAGTATGGCACAACTGCAAACCTACCAAGACATGGCCGTCCACCTAAACTGACCGGCCGGGCAAGGAGAGCATTCATCAGAGAAGAGCCAAGAGGTCCATGGTAACTCTGGAGGATCTGCAGAGATCCACAGCTCAGGTGGGAGAATCTGTCCACAGGACAACTATTAGGGCCCTTTCACACTGGGGCGGGGGCGGCGGTAAAGCGCCGCTATTGTAAGCGGCGCTTTACCGTCGGCGGTTTTACCCCCCACTAGCGGCCGAGAAATGGTTAAAAACCACCGCAAAGTGCCTCTGCAGAGGCACTTTGCCGGCGGTAAAGCCACACTGTCCCATTGATTTCAATGGGCAGGAGCGGTGAAGGAGCAGTATATACTCCGCTCCTTCACCGCTCTGAAGATGCTGCTAGCAGGACTTTTTTTCCCGGCCTGCTAGCGCACCGATCCAGTGTGAAAGCCCTCAGGGCGTTCACACTGGAGACAAAGCAGCGGCACTTTCAGGTCGGTTTTCAGGCGCTATTATTAGCGCCTGCAAACCGCCCCAGTGTGAAAGGGCCCTTAGTCGTGTTCTCCACAAATCTACCCTTTATGGAAGAGTGACAAGAAGAAAGACATTGGTGAAAGAAAGCCATAAGAAGTCCTGTTTGTAGTTTGTGAGAAGCCATGTGGAGGACACAGCAAACATGTGGAAGAAGGTGATCTGGTCAGAGGAGACCAAAATTCAACTTTTTGGCCTTTTGGCAAAACTCTATGTGTGGGGAAAACTAACACTGCACATCACCCTGAACACACCATCCCCACCGTGAAACATGGTGGTGGCCCATCATGTGGTGGGGATGGTTTTCTTCAGCAGGGACAGGGAAGCTGGTCAGAGTTGATGGGAAGATGGATGGAGACAAATACAGGACAATCTTAGAAGAAAACCTGTTAGAGTCTACAAAAGACTTGAGACTGGGCAGAGGTTCCCCTTCCAGCAGGACAACAACCCGAAACATCCAGCCAGAGCTACAATGGAATGGTTTAGATCAAAGCATATTCATGTGTTAGAATGGCCCAGTCACAGTCCAGACCCAAATCACATTGAGAATCTGTGGCAAGACTTGAAAATTGCTGTTCACAGACGCTCTCCATCCAATCTGACAGAGCTTGAGATATTTTACAAAGAAGAAGAATGGGGCAGAAATGTCCTCTCTAGATGTGCAAAGCTGGTAGAGACATCCCCAAAAAGACATGTAGAGAAAGGGGGTTCTACAAAGTATTGACTCTGGGGGGCGCCATACAAATGTACCCCCCACACTTTATTTGTTTGTAACATTATCATTTTCCTTCCACTTCACAATTATGAGCCACTTTGTGTTGGTCTATCACATAAAATCCCAATAAAATACATTTACGTTTTTGGTGTAACATGACAAAATGTGGAGAATTTCAAGGGGTATGAATACTTTTTTGAACCACTGTAGAAGAATCAATCTCTCCAATTTCCTCCTGCAGCCTCTGAAGGCCTGCGGGAGGGAGAGGAGGATAAGCAGGCTTTTGGAGGCTGCAGGAGGAAAATGGAGAGATTGATTCTTCTACAGTGGCTTGAAAAAGTATTCATACCCCTTGAAATTTCCCACATGAGTGTGACTCCCCTTGAGCCTATCCAGGCGCAAGGGGAGCCATACTCCCTTCCTCTCTGGTCCAGCATCTCCTCCAGCTTCCCTTCCTCTTCGTGGTCACAAGTCACCTGACCTGTAGTTTTTTTTTTTTGGGCAAGTCAGAGGGCATCATGATTGACAATAAATATGCGAGGGGACATTTTTGGGGGATTTTTTATTTTTTACTAATAGAGGTCAAACATCTGTGTGTCTTTATTTCAAGGTTACGATCCTTTTGTTGTGAATAAGAAAAGGGGGGACTATGTAGCTCTGACTCATTCACATGGAGGGAGGGGCAGAATCTGGGGGGTCCCCTTATTATTAAAGAGGCTTTCAGTTTCCGATAAGACCCCCATAACCACTGGTCAGGGTTGTGTAGATTAGACCATTCCCCCCCCCCCCCCCCCCGACAGATCACCTCCTCCCCATTAGACGTGTGCAATTTGTTTAGTTCCAAATTCGTTTTTTAATTAATTTTGACAAATTCGTTAATTCAGAAATATCCGAATTACGAAAACCCGTTTAACAAATTTTTCCGAATATCCGTAAATTTGAAAATTCCTACATTCCTAAATTCAAAAATGAGAAAATCTGAAATAATAACTAACTAATAATAAGTATTAAATTATAGGTATTGGAACTTCCTTTCAAATTTGGCTGTTAGTGAACGTAACGAATACGAATTTATCCAAAGTTGCAAATTATCCGAAATAACGAATGCCGCATCTAAACAAATGGAACATAACAAATTAATAATAATAAATAACAATATTAATAATAAAAATTTTTATTATTATTATTATTTATTATTAATTAGTTCCATTCCATTTGTTTAGATGCGGCATTCGTTATTTCGGATAATTCGCAACTTCGGATAAATTCGTATTTGTTACGTTCACTAACAGCTATATTTGAAAGGAAGTTCCAATACCTATAATTTAATAGTTAGTTATTATTAGTTAGTTATTATTAGTAAGTTAGTTAGTTATTCAAATTTTCAGATTTTCTTTCTTATTTTCGGATTTTAGAATTTATGAATTGCGATCATAACGAATGACCCGAAAAACTAAAAGAAAAAAAACGAATTCAACTAAAACGAAAACAAATTTTTGGCAGTGCACATGTCTACATATATATATATATATATAGTTCAGAAGGAGGGTGCATTCTCACCTCGCCCCTTTTCATTTTTTTCTTCTTTGAGTTCCCCTGAAATTCTGTACAGGACCTTAAGGGGTCTGGTATTGATTTCCTGAGCAATATAACTTCCTTCTTTTTTTTTTTTTTTTTTTTGCATGAGCCACCCCCCCCCCCCACCCCCCCCCCCCCTAAAATCCATACCAGCCTCGAAGGGTCTGGTATGTATCTTGAGTGGGGGGGGGGGGATGACCTCTATGATATTTTTTTTTTATTTTGTGCTGCAGGATGTGCTAAAGCAAAAAAGGACATTTACAAAGAAATAAAATGATGCAGCTAAAGTGCCAGCAAATGACATTTCATTGTTGGCTTCTTTAAAAAAATTAAATCAAAACATGCAGACCCCTGCAAAGGTACCCCGAAATATATAACAGACATATACTGTATATATACTCACAGGCCACATTATTAGGTACTGTTCAATTCAATTGCTTGGTAACACAAATCAGCCAATCACATGACAGCAGCTCAGTGCTCTTAGGCATCTAGACGTGGTGAAGAGGACTTGCTGAAGTTCAAACCAAGCATCAGAATGGGGGAAGAAAGGGGATTGAAGTGACTTTGAACGTGGCGTGGTTGTTGGTGGCAGACGGGCCGGTCTGAGTATTTCTGGGGTTTTCACACACAACCATCTCTCGGGGTTTACAGAGAATGGTGGGGAAAAGAGAAAATATCCAGTGAGCGGCATTTGTTTTGAGGAAAATGCCTTGCTGAGGTCAGAGGAGAATGGGCAGACTGGTTCAAGATGATAGAAAGGCAACAGTAACGCAAATAACCACTCGTTACATCCAAGGTATGCAGAATACCATCTCTGAATGCACAGCACATCCAACCCTGAAGCAGATGGGCTACAGCAGCAGAAGACCACACCGGGTGCCACTCCTGTCAGCTGAGAACAGCAAACTGAGGCTACAATTGGCACAGGATCCCCAAAATTGGACAATAGAAGATTGGAAAAACGTTGCCTGGTCTGATGAGTCTGGATTTCAGCTCCGACATTCAGATGGTGGGGTCAGAATTTGGTGCATGGATCCATCCTGCCTTGTATCACCGGTTCAGGCTGGTGGTGGGGGTGTAATGGTCTGGGAGGTATTTTCTTGGGCCCCTTTTGGGGGGGTACACTTTGGGCCCCTTAGCACCAATTCAACATGGTTTAAAAGCCATGGCCTACCTGAGTATTGTTGCTGACCATGTCCATTCTTTTGTGACCACAGTGTACCCATCCATACCTCCCAACCATCCCGGATTCGCTGGGACCGTCCCAGAATTTCAAGTAAATCCCGGTGACCGGCGAGTCCTGTAGCAGAGCCCAGTGCCGTCACATGTTCCGGTACTTGACTCCATTATTCCCCCAGTCAGATGTACACCTTGCATTGCCAAGCCAGCACAGTCCTCCAGGCGCCCAGTCGCTAGCTTGCCCGTCGCTCTACAGGCTGCAGAATGGGAGAAGAGGTGGGCTAGGTCTGCTCCACCTCCTCCCCATGTTCCCCTGTGCCCGCCCAGAACCCCTGATGTGCAGCCAATCATGTGGCTGTGAAGGGGTTGTGTGGGAGGGAATTTTAAAGAAGCGATCCTGCTGTTACTGCCCGAGATTCTGTAGAGCAGCCAGCCTTGGGTGAGTGAACTCTCCCCTCTCTCTTTTCCTTCCATGTGCCATAGTGATCCCTTCGTTCTGTCTTCCATCTGCCATAGTGATCCTTCCTGCCATCAAAGTGCCATAATGATCTTTTCTTCCTGCCTCTACATGTATCATAGTGATCCTTCCTGCCGTTCATGTGCCATAGTGATCCTTCCTTCCATGTGCCATAGTGATCCTTCCTTCCATGTGCCATAGTGATCCTTCCTTCCATGTGCCATAGTGATCCCTCCCTCCATGTGCCATAGTGATCCTTCCTTCCTTCCATGTGCCATAGTGATCCTTCCTTCCTTCCATGTGCCATAGTGATCCTTTCTGATTTCCAGGTGTCATAGTAATCCTTTCTGCCGGCGAGCAGGGAGATATGGGCGTCTCTCATGGGAGGAAATCTCCGTCCGTGTCAGAGCCCCTCCCCATGTATCCCGTGCTTGCGTGACACTGGTTTGGAGCCAGCATGCACGTGTGTGGGGTGGGTATATATGGGCCCCCCCTTCACACAGTCTTGGTGCCATCAATGGATGATGATACACTCTAACACAGCATTTGACATTCCTTCTGGGATACATGTAAGTGCATACAAGGTCACCTTATTCACCACCAGATTAGCCAGTCATTTTTTCTTACCATCTAGCCTTGGCAAATTGGGACTGTCCTGCTCCTCCTTTGTAGTTTAGCTTTTTTACATAACACTGCATGGCATTTTTGATATGGCTCATTTCTTTCATGTACTTTACTCTTTAGTATAGATCTTTTTGATTTTATATCTGCATTAGACAATATTGTTACTTTATTAGTTCACAATGATACATTGATTATGCATCCTTTTACTTTAGAGTCTTTTTGGCAGTTTCCACTGGCATGTTACCTTGTCCTACCATGAATACCCAGTCATCCGGGTCTAGTGTGTACAGGGGGGGGGGGGGGGGGGCTCTGTGCTAAGCGCCCCACCAACGCTTGGCTTCATTACCTCAGCTCCCAGAAAAGACCATCATTCTGGTCCTGGTTCCATACCCACCACATACCCCTCTGCATTGATTCCATGTAAGTACTCAGGGCGGGTCCACCAACCCTTCCCTGCTACAATTAGTCACACCTAGATTAATTCTATTTTTTATTATAATTTATAGATTAGACTGAGCATCTGCCCCTGATGAGTGATTTACACGAAACGCGTCGGTCAATTTGTGATGCAGACACACATCCACATCATACCATCAACTCAGAACGTTTTTCATCAATTGATTATGGTTTTGTGCTTTGACAAACATTTTTTTATGTTTATTGCAAGTGCTGCACTTATGTATTTATATGTTATTACTGTATTTATTCACGTATCAGTTGAGACCATCATATGGCGTCTAGTAGATATACACTTGTATCCTTGATTCCTATATTGCATGGGCATACATATGTATGTGCGACTAATTATGAAATTACATTTATTACAATGTTTTTCCTCATGTGGTTATCTCCTACTGATCTGTTTTATATAATTCTGTATGACCAATAAATATGCATTTTATCTCATTAACCTCCACGTTGTCCAAAGTCCCAAAATTCCCTATATATTTTTTCTGCCTTCTATTTGCCATTGTCATACTTCCTGCCTTCCATGTGCCATAGTTATCCTTCCTTCCTGACTTCCATATGCCATAGTGATAATTCCTGCCTTCCAGGTGTCATAGTGATCCTTTCTGCCCTCCATGTACCATAGTTATCTTTCCTGCCTTCATTGTGTCATAGTGATCCTTCCTGACTTCCAGGTGTCATAGTGATCCTTCCTGCTATCCATGTGCCACGGTGATCCTTCTAGCCATAGTGATTCTTCCTCCCTTCCATATCCCATACTGATCCTTCCTGCCTTCCATGTGGATATTGATCCTTCTTGCCTTCTATGTGCCATAGTGAGCCTTCCTTCCTGACTTCCATATGCCATAGTGATCATTCCTGCCTTCCAGGTGTCATAGTGATCCTTTCTGCCCTCCATGTACCATAGTTATCTTTCCTGCCTTCCTGCTATCCATGTGCCACGGTGATCCTTCTTGCCATAGTGATTCTTCCTCCCTTCCATATCCCATACTGATCCTTCCTGCCTTCCATGTGGATATTGATCCTTCTTGCCTTCTATGTGCCATAGGGAGCCTTCCTGCTTTTCATGTGCCATAGTGATCCTTCCTTTCTTCCATGTGCCATAGTGATCCTTCCTGCCTTCTATGTGCCATAGTGATCCTTTCTTCCTGCCTTTCCTGTGCCCTAGTGACCCTTCTTGCCTTCATTGTGCCCTAGTGAACTTTCCTGCCTCCCAGGTGTCATAGTGATCCTTCCTTCCTGCATTCCATGTGCCATAGAGATCCTTCCTTCCATGTGCCATAGTGATTCTCTCTGCCTGCCTTCTGTGTGCCATAGTGATCCTTCCTTCCTGCCTTCCATGTGCCATAGTTATTCTCTCTTCCTGCCTTCCGTGTGCCATAGTGATCCTTCCTTCCTACCTTCCATGTGCCATAGTGATTCTCTCTGCCTGCCTTCTGTGTGCCATAGTGATCCTTCTTGCCTTCATTATGCCACAGTGATCCTTCCTTTCTTTCTTCCATATACCATAGTGATCCTTCCCCCCCCTCTCTCTCTAAGGGTTGGTTTATACTGGAAAACAGTGCAGGAAAGGGGCACCCAGCGTGCATTTCCCGCACTGCATGCAACCATGCTGCCCTATTGAGACGCACGTGGGTGCCCATAATTGGTAATGGCAGCGTGTTTATAGCCATCAACCACATGGTACTGCAGTATTTTGTGGTTTGGTGGCCATCAACACGCTGCCACTATCAATGCGGTTGGTAATGTGCTATGCGGTTTTGTGTGGTACAAATTGAAAAAGTAGTGCTTTGCAGAGCGTCCCCATTCACTTGCACAGGTTGCGGTCGGTGGGCGGTAGTGCCCGCCAATGCATTCGGGGATATAATCCTTGTCGCAGCCACAAAGCAAAGCATCACAGCTGCAGCATATGTGTCTCCCCCCCCCCCCCCGGCTACTGCCTCTGCAGCTAAAGGGGAGCACTTGGCGATATGGTAAAACCCTGTGGTTGAGCCATGGTTTTACCACCTCTACAACCACTAATGTGAATGAGCCCTAAGTCTTATGTTGCTTCAGATTTCCTTCTGATATTCATTTGTTCAAGCAATGCTGCTCGGTATACAGCAACTAGGCTCACTTTCTGTTCAATCGTCCCTCTATAAGCCACTCCCACTGGTAGGCACAACTTGACCATCATTTACTACTATGTGCTGCACGTACTGCAGTACTTATTCTTTAGCCCCACCCCCGGGTTCCTCAGCTCCTTCATAATCCTCTATTTTAAGCTCTCTGTCTATTTTCAGTTTACACAAAACAAGATGTATTGGAATTTTTTTTTGTTGTAAATGATTGTGTTGAGGTTTATGTGTATCCCTGAGACTCCAGCTTGTGGCACAGCAATCAAAGCATGTTTTATAGGTACAAGGAAGCCAAGGTTTTGTTTAATCAGGGCCCTTA
Source organism: Aquarana catesbeiana (assembly GCF_042186555.1). Classification (NCBI taxonomy): domain Eukaryota; kingdom Metazoa; phylum Chordata; class Amphibia; order Anura; family Ranidae; genus Aquarana; species Aquarana catesbeiana. Next base: position 410,337,642 of record NC_133329.1, read on the forward strand.
AACCCCTCCCACTATCATGTTTGGCCACGCCCACTTTTTGCTGCCAGGTCACTATCTCCTTGAAATGTCCCTCATTCTCAAGTTCAAAAGTTGGGAGGTATGTGCATCTTCTGATGGCTCCTTCCAGCAGGATAATGCACCATGTCACAAAGCTCCGATCATCTCACCACTGGACAATGAGGTCCCTGTACTCCAATGGTCTCCACACTCACCACATCTCATCCAATAGAGCACCTTTGGGATGTGGTGGAACAGGAGATTGGCATCATGGATGTGCAGCCGACAAATCTGCAGCAACTGTTATCAGGTCACTATGGAGCAAAATCTCTGAGGAACGTTTCCAACACCTTGTTGTATCTATGCCACCAAGAATGAAGACAAAAGAGGGTCCAACCCCCATACCTTCCAACCGTTCTGGATTCGCCGGGACCACTCTGGGATTTTAAGTAAATTCCGGTGTCTTGCTGAATCCTGCAGCGGAGCTTGTTCCGGCATTTGACTCTGCCTGTCAGTGTGCGCTGCACAGTTCTCCCCCCCCCCCCCAGCTCCCCCGCCCACCTGCTCGCCGGCCCGCTCTACAGAATGGGAGAGGAGGTGGGCTAGATGTGCTCCACCCCCTCACGATGTCCCCCTGTGCCCGCCTACAAACCCCCCGCATACAGCCAATGCTGTGCCTGTGAAGGGATTCTATGGAATTTCGAAGCAGTGCGCACAATGTCACTGCCTGAGCCTCAGGAGAACAGCCGGCCTCGGGTGGGTCAAAGTCTGTAAGTGAATTTACCCCTCCTGCCTTCCATGTGCCATAGTGATCCTGCCTTCCATGTGCCATAGTGATCCAGCCTTCCATGTGCCATAGTGATCCTGCCTTCCACGTGCCATAGTGATCCAGCCTTCCATGTGCCATAGTGATCCTTCCTTCCATGTGCCATAGTGATCCTGCCTTCCATGTGCCATAGTGATCCTACCTTCCATGTGCCATAGTGATCCTGCCTTCCATGTGCCATAGTGATCCTTTCTGCTTTCCATGTACCATACTGATCCTTCCTTCCTGCCTTCCATGTACCATTGTAATCCTTCCTGCCTTGTATGTGTCATAGTGTCAGGGCTGGGCTCAGCCCTTCCTTCTCTGAGCTGGCCGCTCAGCTGTCGGCTAATTGGTAGCTCCTATCTCTCTTCACAGTGACTCACCTGTTGATGATATCCTGCTCATCAGTCCTGTCTACTTAAGCCGTCCAGCCCAGAGGATCTCTGCCTTCGCCTTGGTCAACATCACAGAGATGCTCTCCTGCATTCCTGTTAAAAGACTTGCTTGGCTGACATCCCTTCTGGCTCCAGATCCTGCTTGCTGTTTTACTACGCTAATCTCTGGCTCCCTGACGTTTGGCTTCTCTGACTATCTGCTCCGGTTCCTGAACACTGGCTATGTTTTGACTACGTTTGTTCTATTTTATTTTATTATTAAACAAGTGTGATTTAACTGTACTTCTGTCTCGGTTTGATTTCATGGTTTTTGACACATAGTGATCCTTCCTGCCTTCCATGTTCCATAGTGATCCTTCCTGCTTTCCATGTACCATAGTGATTCTTCCTGACTTCCACACGCCATATTGATCCTTCCTTCCTGCCTTCTTTCCTACTTCCATATGCCATAACAATCCTTCCTGACTTCCATGTATCATAGTGATCCTTCCTGCCTTGTATGTGTCATAGTGATCCTTCCTGCCTTCCATGTTGCATAGCGATCCTTCCTGCTTTCCATGTACCATAGTGATTATTCCTGACTTCCACGTGCCATATTAATCCTTCCTTCCTGCCTTCCATGTACCACAGTGATCCTTCCTTCCTTTCTTTCATATATCATAGTGATCCCTCCCCCCTTTCTTCCACATACCGTAGTGATCCTTCTCTACTTTCTTCCATAGAACAGTTAACCCTCCTTCTCTCCAACCTCTCTCCCTAAGGGTTGGTTCACACTGGACACTCCGGCTTGTGGCACAGCAATCAAAACATATTTTATAGGTACAAGGAGGTCCAAGTTTTGTTTAACCACTGCTCTTAAGACCCTCCCACTATCGTCTTTGGCCACATCCACACTTATTGCTAGGCGCGCCAAGTTCAAAAGTTGGAAGATATGCAACCAGTAATAGCAGGGTGTACCTAATAAAGTGGCTGGTGAGTGTGTATATATATATATATATATATATATATATATATATATATATATGTATTTTTTAACCACTTGCCGCCCGCCCTATTACAGAATGACGGCGGCAAAGTGGTTTGATATTCCTGATCGGACGTCATATGACGTGATCAGGAATATCGAGCCGCTGCACGCCCCCGGGGGCGCGCATCGCGGCGATCGTTGTGGCGGGGTGTCAGTCTGACACCCTGTAACACCGATCTAGGTAAAGAGTCTCTGACGGAGACTCTTTACCACGTGATCAGCCGTGTCCAATCACGGCTGATCACGGTGTAAATAGGAAGAGCCGGTGATCGGCTTTTTCTCACTCGCGTCTGACAGATATGAATGGAGGAGAGGCGATCGGCTGCTCTCCTGACAGGGGGGGTGTGTGCTGATTGTTTATCAGCACAGCCCCCCTCAGATCCCACCCAGGACCACCATCATGCCGCCCAGGACCACCAGGGAAGCCGCCCAGGACCACCAGGGAAGCCATCCACACTGGACCACCAGGTATGCCCCTAGACCACCAGGGAAATGCCACTGTGTGCCCAGCCAGCTGCCAATCTGTGCCCAGGCAGCTGCCAGTCAGTGCCCGCTGCAATGCCTACCACTGCCAGTGCCACCAGGGATGCCCATCAGTGCCTCATTTTAGTGCCGTGTATCAGTGCCCAGCAGTGCCACGTATCAGTGCCCATCAGTGCCGCCTATCAGTGCCCATCAGTGCCGCCTATCAGTGCCGCCTATCAGTGCCACCCTATCAGTGCCTAGCAGTGCCGCCTTTCATTGCCCATCAGTGTCGCCAATCAGTGCCCATCAGTGCCAACCAGTGCCACCCAGTGCCACCCATCAGTGCCCATCAGTGCCGCCTACCTGTGCCCATCAGTGCCGCATATCAGTGCCCATCGTCAGTGCCCGTCAGTGCCTGCTCATTGGTGCCACCTCATCGGTGCCACCGTATCAGTGCCTGTCAGTGCCGCCTTATCAGTGCCCATCAGTGAAAGAGAAAACTTACTTATTTACAATTTTTTTTAACAGAAACAAAAGCAAAACTTTTATTTTTTTCAAAATTTTCCGTCTTTTTTTATTTGTTTAGCAAAAAATAAAAACCGCAGAGGTGATCAAATACCACCAAAAGAAAGCTCTATTTGTGGGAACAAAATGATAAAAATTTAGTTTGGGCACAGTGTAGCATGACTGCGCAATTGTCATTCAAACTGCGACAGCGCTGAAAGCTGAAAATTGGTCTGGGCAGGAAGGTGTCTAAGTGCCGGTATTGAAGTGGTTAAACAAAGAAGCCGACAGTAAAATGTCATTTGCTGGCAATTTTAAAACTTTTTTTTCCCTTTGTGAATGTTAGGGCCGCTCAGTGGCGGTCCGTCCATTGGGGGGGGGGGGGCACGGGCACCGCCTCCTCTATCCATGTATCCAGCTCCCTAATCTACATGCAGGGCGCCGGACGCATGGATTCCAATGGGGATTTTTTTCTTCTTTTCTAAAGCACACGATTTGAGTCTGAGACTTCAAAAAAGGGTGTTGGCTCGGGGGGCGCAGAATGAATATTCGCTATTGTCACACTGATTCTGCCTCCCGGCCAATCAGTAAGCGGGTGGTCCTGAGACCTGTTTCCCCGATTGTCTGAAAGAAGAAGCTACCCTATTGGCCGAGGGAGGAGGAGGGAGCAGACGCACAGCGAAGACACCGCCGTGATGCCGATGAGGAGAAGTAGGGGAAGCCGGCCGCCCATCACCCGGAGGGGAGCGCCGCCCGGGGTAAGTGTTGTGATTTCTATTTTTCCGGGTCCGTCGGGCGGCGTGATTGAAGACGGATGGACATGGTGGGACACTTTTTTTTTCAATAAAAGAATTGTCAAAAACTGTCTATTGTGGTTTTTAATTGTTGACACTTTTTGCTGATGAATGGATAGCCGATACCCATTCACATGGGGGGGGGGGGGCAGGATCTGGGGGCCCCCTCAGTAAAAATGGCTTCCAGATTCCGATAAGCCCCCCCACCCGCAGACCCGACAACCAATAGCCAGGGTTGTCAGGAAGAGGCTCTTGCCCCCATCAACATGGGGACAAGATGCTTCGGGCCCCCCCCCCCCATGTTGAGGACATGTGGCCTGGTATGGTTCGGGGGGGGGGCGGAGCTCGCTTGCCCCACCCCCTTATCCTGTCCTCCAGGCTGCATGCTCGGATAAGGGTCTGGTATGGATTTTGAGGAGGAACCCACATCAATTATTTTATTTATTTTGGTGTGGAGTTCCCCCTAAAATCTGAAAGGGGCCGGGCCCCTGAATAGGGGGTGGCTACAGCGGCCGTGGATAGATTCACGCAATGCATGAATCTATCAATACTACACAGAGGGTGTGGCTGGAGAGAGGGGGAGGCGCCCGTGCGCCCCTTCATTGGCGCCCCACGACTGTCAGATACTCTACAAATCCTTCCTCCGCCCCTCCAGTCTTGCTCCGGTGTACCGGCTCCTCTCCAGGACTGAAAACGGCCTCCAGAGATCCCAACTGTCCCTGATTTGGAGTAAAGTCCCTCTTTCCTCCTCATTTTGGTCTGATCTATAGAGTTGTATAGAAAATGCACTTTTTATCTTTCAAAAAAGAGTTTCCCGGCGCTAAACCTTTCATCCAAATTCTAAATTGCTACATTTGTGAATTTCAAAATCCGATATAAAGTAATAATAGTGGGATAAAAAAAACACTTATGAAATTAACCAATCATTTTTTATGTGTAATTCTCCTTTAAGTGGGTGTGGCAGGGGGCGTGTCCTGTGTCTAAATACTTTTGCTAATAGGTGCCCTTCATTCCCATCTCAGAGAATGCGCTCCCTGCGTTCTCCCAGCACAGGGAGAGGATTTTAGGGGACGCGTTCACTTTAAGAATCAGAGTGTGGCAGGAGACTAGGCTCCGCCCCCAGGATCCCGCACGCTGCAGAGGGGCACGTGTCCCTGGGGTGGGCGGGGGAAGAGGCGGGGCCCCGTGTCACTTCTGACCAGCGCTGAGTGAGGTAGGCGGGGCGGTGGGCGGAGGCAGACAGTGAAAGTTTGACGGGGCAGCGAAGGGGTGAGTGGGATGGGCAGTGGGCGGGTAGAAGAGCAACGATGTGGGCGTGTCAGGAGAACTTTTACAGGGCCGAGGTGAGAGTGGTGGGCGGGGAAAGGCGTGATCTTCGCGGATGTGGGTGTGTCCGGGCTCTCGGGGATCAGGCAGCGTGGCCGCATTGCGCAGGCGCAGCCAGACGTGGCAGCCGGAGATGGCGGCTCCGGGAAGGATGAGAATATTACTGCCGGTGCTGGTGAGTGAGAGACGGAGAGAGGAACACCGGAGACACCGGCTGTATGACACTGATCACTTCCCCTCCTCCACTGATCACTTCCCCTCCTCCACTGATCACTTCCCCTCCTCCACTGATCACTTCCCCTCCTCCACTGATCACTTCCCCTCCTCCACTGATCACTGCCCCCTCCTCCACTGATCACTGCCCCCTCCTCCACTGATCACTTCCCCCCCTCCACTGATCACTCCCCCTCCTCCACTGATCACTCCCCCTCCTCCACTGATCACTCCCCCCTCCTCCACTGATCACTCCCCCCTCCTCCACTGATCACTTCCCCTCCTCCACTGATCACTTCCCCTCCTCCACTGATCACTTCCCCTCCTCCACTGATCACTGCCCCCTCCTCCACTGATCACTGCCCCCTCCTCCACTGATCACTTCCCCTCCTCCACTGATCACTTCCCCTCCTCCACTGATCACTTCCCCCTCCTCCACTGATCACTTCCCCCTCCTCCACTGATCACTTCCCCCTCCTCCACTGATCACTTCCCCCTCCTCCACTGATCACTGCCCCCTCCTCCACTGATCACTTCCCCTCCTCCACTGATCACTTCCCCTCCTCCACTGATCACTTCCCCCTCCTCCACTGATCACTTCCCCCTCCTCCACTGATCACTTCCCCCCCCCTCCACTGATCACTCCCCCCCCTCCTCCACTGATCACTTCCCCTCCTCCACTGATCACTTCTCCCCCCCCTCCACTGATCACTCCCCCCCCCTCCACTGATCACTTCCCCCTCCTCCACTGATCACTTCCCCCCCCTCCTCCACTGATCACTTCCCCTCCTCCACTGATCACTTCTCCCCCCTCCTCCACTGATCACTTCCCCCCTCCTCCACTGATCACTTCCCCCCTCCTCCACTGATCACTTCCCCCCTCTCCACTGATCACTCCCCCCTCCACTGATCACTTCCCCTCCTCCTCCACTGATCACTCCCCCCCCTCCTCCACTGATCACTCCCCCCCCCTCCTCCACTGATCACTCCCCCCCCTCCTCCACTGATCACTCCCCCCCCCTCCTCCACTGATCACTCCCCCCCCCTCCTCCACTGATCACTCCCCCCCTCCTCCCCTGATCACTCCCCCCCTCCTCCACTGATCACTCCCCCCCCCTCCTCCACTGATCACTCCCCCCCCCTCCTCCACTGATCACTCCCCCCCCTCCTCCACTGATCACTCCCCCCCCTCCTCCACTGATCACTCCCCCCCCCTCCTCCACTGATCACTCCCCCCCTCCTCCCCTGATCACTCCCCCCCTCCTCCACTGATCACTCCCCCCCCTCCTCCACTGATCACTCCCCCCCCTCCTCCACTGATCACTTCCCCTCCTCCACTGATCACTTCCCCCCCCTCCTCCACTGATCACTCCCCCCCCCCTCCTCCACTGATCACTCCCCCCCCCTCCTCCACTGATCACTTCCCCCTCCTCCACTGATCACTTCCCCCCTCCTCCACTGATCACTTCCCCCCTCCTCCACTGATCACTTCCCCCCTCCTCCACTGATCACTTCCCCCCTCCTCCACTGATCACTTCCCCCCCTCCTCCACTGATCACTTCCCCCCTCCTCCACTGATCACTTCCCCTCCTCCACTGATCACTTCCCCTCCTCCACTGATCACTTCCCCTCCTCCACTGATCACTTCCCCTCCTCCACTGATCACTTCCCCTCCTCCACTGATCACTTCCCCCCTCCTCCACTGATCACTTCCCCTCCTCCACTGATCACTTCCCCTCCTCCACTGATCACTTCCCCCCTCTCCACTGATCACTTCCCCCCCTCCACTGATCACTTCCCCCCCCTCCACTGATCACTTCCCCCTCCTCCACTGATCACTTCCCCCCCTCCTCCACTGATCACTTCCCCCCCTCCTCCACTGATCACTTCCCCCCCTCCTCCTGATCACTTCCCCTCCTCCACTGATCACTTCCCCTCCTCCACTGATCACTTCCCTCCTCCACTGATCACTTCCCCTCCTCCACTGATCACTTCCCCCCCTCCACTGATCACTTCCCCCTCCTCCACTGATCACTTCCCCCTCCTCCACTGATCACTTCCCCCTCCTCCACTGATCACTTCCCCCCCTCCACTGATCACTTCCCCCCTCCTCCACTGATCACTTCCCCCCTCCTCCACTGATCACTTCCCCCTCCTCCACTGATCACTTCCCCCCTCCTCCACTGATCACTTCCCCCCTCCTCCACTGATCACTTCCCCCCTCCTCCACTGATCACTTCCCCCCTCCTCCACTGATCACTTCCCCCCTCCTCCACTGATCACTTCCCCCTCCTCCACTGATCACTTCCCCCCTCCTCCACTGATCACTTCCCCCCTCCTCCACTGATCACTCCCCCCCTCCTCCACTGATCACTCCCCCCCTCCTCCACTGATCACTCCCCCCCTCCTCCACTGATCACTCCCCCCCCCTCCTCCACTGATCACTCCCCCCCTCCTCCTCCACTGATCACTTCCCCCTCCTCCACTGATCACTTCCCCCTCCTCCACTGATCACTTCCCCCTCCTCCACTGATCACTTCCCCCTCCTCCACTGATCACTTCCCCCTCCTCCACTGATCACTTCCCCCCCTCCTCCACTGATCACTTCCCCCCCTCCTCCACTGATCACTTCCCCCCCCCCTCCACTGATCACTTCCCCCCCTCCTCCACTGATCACTTCCCCCCCTCCTCCACTGATCACTTCCCCCCCCCCTCCACTGATCACTTCCCCCCCTCCTCCACTGATCACTTCCCCCCCCCCTCCACTGATCACTCCCCCCCCCCCTCCACTCCCCAGTGATCACTGTGTTCTCTCCCCCCCCCCCCCCCCAGTGATCACTGTGTTCTCTTCTCCCCCCCCCCTCCAGTGATCACTGTCTTCTCTTCTCCCCCCCCCTCCACTGATCACTGTCTTCTCTCCCCTCCCCCCCCCCTCCACTGATCACTGTCTTCTCTTTCCCCCCCCCCCTCCACTGATCACTGTCTTCTCTCCCCCCCCTCCACTGATCACTGTCTTCTCCCCCCCCCCCCCCCCTCCACTGATCACTGTCTTCTCCCCCCCCCCCCCCCCCCCCCACTGATCACTGTCTTCTCTTCTCCCCCCCCCCCCCTCCACTGATCACTGTCTCCTCTTCTCCCCCCCCCCCTCCACTGATCACTGTCTTCTCCCCCCCCCCCCCTTCCCTCCACTGCTCTGACCAGCCCATTGTGGTCACCACCATATGTGTGTGCCTTTAATAAATGCGCGCTGTGAGTGGCCCCAACAATCCGTGCCATAGGTTCAAATATCCTCTGTGTGATCGCTGCCATCCAATACCCAATCATCTGCCTGGGAAGCAATGGGTGCCGAATGTATCTTATTCCGAATAATAGTGATGGTAATATTTACAATGTAACCGTCCACTGGAATCCCCAGTTTACTTTCTCTGCCCCTCCCACAATGGTGAGATTTCCTGCAGTAGTTTGTGTCTCTGCCCTCCCACAATGGTGAGATTTCCCTGCAGTAGTTTGTGTCTCTGCCCCTCCCACAATAGTGAGATTTCCTTGCAGTAGTTTGTGTCTCTGCCCCTCCCACAATGGTGAGATTTCCTGCAGTAGTTTGTGTCTCTGCCCTCCCACAATGGTGAGATTTCCTTGCAGTAGTTTGTGTCTCTGCCCTTCCCACAATGGGGAGATTTCCTGCAGTAGTTTGTGTCTCTGCCCCTCCCACAATGGTGAGATTTCCTTGCAGTAGTTTGTGTCTCTGCCCCTCCACAATGGGGAGATTTCCCTGCAGTAGTTTGTGTCTCTGCCCCTCCCACAATGGGGAGATTTCCTGCAGTAGTTTGTGTCTCTGCCCCTCCCACAATGAAGTTCTTTTTGTTAATTTCACTTTTAGTGCGTTCCGTATGTCTGTTTTTTCTCCCTCTGTTGGTGGATGAGAAGCGGACACACATGTATGTCTATGGGCTAGTAGATGATCTTACACTGACATCCGCCTCCGTTTAGTTCCGTTTTTTGAAACGGGTGAAAACCCTTTTTTTCTTCTGTTTAAAAAACGGAACGGATAAAAAACGGATGTTGAGGGACGACATCCGTTTTTAAACCCCCCCCCCTTTAAGCACACTGTATATAGCTGGTTGTTAAGGAGGGGGCCGGAAGCCAGCCGCCGCGTCCTTAACCGATGGGTCGTCAGCTGTCGGCGGGGAACCCTGCTGACCACTGAATGTAAAAATAAAAAATTGCCGGCAAGAAAAAAAAAACAGCGGAAAAAAAAAAACGGCGTGGGGGTCCCCTTCGGGTCTGGTATGGATTCGCAGGGGACCCCCCCCAAAATCTATACCAAATCCTTATCCAAGCATGCAGGTCAGGAAAGAGGGGATGAGCGATCAGCCCCCCCCCCTTCCTGAACCATACCAGGCCACATGTCCTCAACATCGGGGGGGGGGGGGGGGGTGGCTCTGCCCCCCCCCCCAAAGCACCTTGCCCCCATGTTGATGAGGACAAAGGCCAGGATGAGAACCGGGCCGGTGACTGTCGGGGTCTGCAGGTGGGGGGAGCTTATTGGAATCTGGAAGCACCCTCTAATGGGGGCCCCCAGAACCCACCCCCCCACATGAATGGGTATCAGGTATATCGTACCCCTACCCCATAACCCCCCAAAAAAAAATAGTTCTGAGCCGTCTTCTCCCTCGCCGCCGGTTACCCTCTTAAAAAAAGTCGCTCCTCTTCTGTGGCTTCCTCCCTCTGTTGTGTTATTGCCTGCTGGGGCGTGGCCATCCGATGACATCACCCGGAGAGCCCACTTTTTGTGACATAAAGGGACCCCCCCCCCCTTATATTAAGGGCGTGCGCCCTGATAAGGTTCAAGAGGGGGGCTCGCTCGTTCTCCCCTCTTTTCTGAATTGCCTGGCTGCATACGTGGATAAGGGTCCGGTATGGATATTGAGGGGGACCCCACTCCTTCTTCTCCTTCTCCTTCTTCTCCTTCTTCTCCTTCTTCTCCTTCTTCTCCTTCTTCTCCTTCTTCTCCTTCTTCTCCTTCTCCTTCTCCTTCTCCTTCTTCTTCCTTCTCCTTCTCCTTCTTCTCCTTCTCCTTCTCCTTCTCCTTCTCCTTCTTCTCCTTCTCCTTCTTCTCCTTCTCCTTCTTCCTTCTCTTCTCTCCTTCTTCTCCTTCTCCTTCTCCTTCTTCTCCTTCTCCTTCTCCTTCTCCTTCTTCTCCTTCTCCTTCTCCTTCTTCTCCTTCTCCTTCTCCTTCTCCTTCTCCTTCTTCTCCTTCTCCTTCTCCTTCTCCTTCTTCTCC